>NC_057798.1:384120094-384270473 GCF_018294505.1 Triticum aestivum
GGATACTGTTCATCTCCACCATTGACCTCCTCCAGCTACCACGGGCTACCGTCGACCTCCTCCAGCCTCCACGGGCTCCTGTTCATCCAGCCCTCCACACCACGGGGTCCTGTTCAACCACCCCTCCATGGCCACCCCTCCACCGTCTACTGTTCATCCAGCCCTCCACACCACGGGGTCCTGTTCAACCACCCCTCCACGGCCACCCCTCCACCATCTACTGTTCATCCAGCCCTCCACACCACGGGTTCCTGTTCATCCAGAGGCAACGCCACCGCTCACTGTTCATCCAAACCCCCCCGCAACGCTCACTGTTCATCCCAGAGGCAGCATCGATTGGCTTCAGTTAGAAGCAGTAGCGAAGGAATCGCTCCATCGGGTTTAGTTAACAGCCATCGATCAATCGCTCGGGTTCAGTAACGCGTAGCCTGCAGTGCAATCGCTCGGGTTCAGTTAGAGCCCAACGCCTCACTCGGCTTCAGTTAGAGCCAACGCCTCGCACACGCGCGCGTACGTATGAGAGAAACGCGTATCGCTCCGCCCCGACCTCCCACCGTAATCGGCAACTCCCCGAAATTTTCCTACCCCTCGCTTCTACGACGGTTTTTTCCGTCATGGACGACCCAAAGAATGTCATGCAGCTGCGTCTCCGGCCCGCCCGGGACGAAAAGCCCATTTTCTGTCATGATTTTTTGTCATAGAAGTAGGGCCCACCACATCTATGATGATACCGGGTTTTGTCACAATTATCGTCATAGAAGTGTCATATGTATGACAGAAAAAAATTTCGTTCGCCCAAAATGTCACGGATGTGTCTTTTTTTTGTAGTGCACTCTCGTGCTATAACAAGTGAATAAACACTCATAGTCGGTGTCAAAACCGGCGGATCTCGGGTAGGGGGTCCCGAACTGTGCGTCTAGGCGGATGGTAACAGGAGACAAGGGACACGATGTTTTTACCCAGGTTCGGGCCCTCTCGATGGTGGTAAAACCCTACTCCTGCTTGATTAATATTGATGATATGGGTAGTACAAGAGTGGATCTACCACGAGATCAGAGAGGCTAAACCCTAGAAGCTAGCCTATGGTATGATTGTTGTTCGTCCTACGGACTAAAACTCTCCGGTTTATATAGACACCGGAGAGGGCTAGGGTTACACAGAGTCGGTTACAATGGGAGGAGATCTTCATATCGTATCGCCAAGCTTGCCTTCCACGCCAAGGAAAGTCCCATCCGAACACGGGACAGAGTCTTCAATCTTGTATCTTCATAGTTCGGGAGTCCGGCCAAAGGTCATAGTCCGGCCATCCGGACACCCCCTAATCCAGGACTCCCTCAGTAGCCCCTGAACCAGGCTTCAATGATGACGAGTTCGGCGCGCAAGTTGTCTTCGGCATTGCAAGGCGGGTTCCTTCTCCGAATACTTCATAGATGATACTGAACACAAGGATAGTGTCCGGCTCTGAAAGATAAGTTTCACATGCCACCGTAGAGAGAATAATATCTGTACAAATCTAATCTGCTGACGTATTCCGTAGCGTGATGTCATGGCCAGGCCTTTATTCGAATCGTTTTGCTGTTCCACCTCAGCGCGTTTAGCGAGGCGGTTTCCTTGGCATGTCTTGTCAAAGCAGAGATCGTGTCCCCTTATTCCGGGATTCTCATCAATACGGGCGTGGGTAACCCAACCGTGCCTTTGGTATGACTCCCTAATTGAAAGCGAGTCTCAAATAGTTACGGGGAGGGCTCTTGGTATTCAACTCCTTTATAAAGGGACCAAGGCTCGGCTCCCTTCTTCTCAATCCAATCGAATCAGCCCCTTGCTTCGAGTTCCAACACCCAAAGCTCTAGTTTTAGGCGCTTCGGACCTTCGACGATGTCCGGCTCCGACCTTGAAGGCCGGTGGATGCCTTCCTCCGTTATGGAAGAAGATGTGCGAAAGCTGAGAGATGCCAGGTATCTAACTGGCGAAATCTCGCATAGGCTGCCTGCTCAAGGGCAGGCCATTCCCACTGCCCAGCCTGATGAGAGTGTGGTGTTCGCATCTCACTTCCTTCGGGGGCTAGGCTTCCCGATTGATCCCTTCATGAGGGGGCTTATGTTTTATTACAGGCTGGAGTTCCACAACTTAGCTCCGGAGTCCATCCTCCAAATCTCATCATTCATTGTCGTGTGTGAGGCCTTCCTCCATATCACTCCTCACTTCGGATTGTGGCTAAAAACCTTCAAGGTGGAACCGAAGATGATCGAGGGGCAGCACACTGAGTGCGGAGGAGCTATAATAAGCAAGATGGCCGACGCTCCATGGCCCGAAGGCTCTTTTCAAGAGGAGTTCGGCTTATGGCAACAGGACTGGTTTTACATCACAGCCCCCAGGGGCACCACATGGGTGGCACCACCTACTTTTCTCTTGGGTCCCCCACCACGGCTAGCATCATGGGTTAATGAAGGACTTATCTGGGGGCCGCCCAAAGACGTGCCCTTGCTGCAGGACCGCATTCGAGATCTTCTAGAAAGAGACATCAATTTGACCGTAGTGGCGCAAGTCATGCTGATTCGCCGCACACTGCCCTGCAAACGTAGACCTCTCCGCCTGTGGGAATTTAATCCGGAGGGACCGCGAGTCCTCCAACATTTCATGGGTGCGACACCCGTGGAGATGTACAAATTGTTCTTCGGATCACAAGCAAGGTGTCCGGATTTGTCCGAGGACGCAGGTCTGAGCTGCAATCGCCCGGATGCTAAGGTAAGTAGCCCCGTATTTGGACACACATCCGTATTTTCATCACAAAATTACCCTTAACAGAGTTGTCCTTTGAACAGGAGTGGATAGTGAAGGCAAAGCTTATCAGGTGTCCAGCCCCCCTGCCCGAGACCGCGCCGAATCCCATGCTAACCAGGATGCTGGAGGTCGTGCTTTTGGCGGAAGGCGAAGGGGGGAACCCAGGGGATACCGCCTCCGTGAAGGATCCTATTAGGAAGGGAAGAATCGAAAATTCCCCCGACCAGGGAAAGGAAAGGACTGCCTCTGAAGACCCGGAGGCGATGGCCTCAAAACGGGGGAAGAAATCTTCGCCAGAGGGTTTGGCAACGGAGAACGCCCTAGCTGAATCTCCCCCTAAGGGGGACCCGCTCTCCCCCGAGACACTCCTGTAAGTGAAGGGAGGGGTTCCATAATGAATGACACTCCTGTTTTATTTCTGAGGAAGATAACGGAAACATTACCTCGCAGTTCGGATCTCAACCCTTCTCAGCAGAGCTCATCTTCAGGGGATCTTCGCCCGGAGATGATAGAGAGCGAAACGCCTCCTCTTCTTGCGCTGTTCACGAGGCAGGCGACCCTGAAGTGTCGTCTCGGAGGGTCTTCGCAAGTCCGGATCCTGGAAAAGGTCGTTAGGCTAGTCCGGCACCCTCTAGTGCACAGTCGGAGGGGCTGGAGGATCTGCTTGAGAGGGCGTCCATCTCAGAAGAACACCATATGTTAATGAATATGGTGATTGGAAGTATTTCATCTGTGGAAAGCGGATTGTACGAGGCTGCCAGGAGTTTACTAACAGGCTTTGAGGTACGCAAAAAAGTTGTACCTTTTGGTAGAGCTGCATTTTAAATGCGCCCTATATAAATAGTAGCCCCTGAGACTCTATGTGTCGTCAAGGGTGATGGCGCGCAGAGGATCATAACCCCAGGTATAATATGTCACCTTTTCCATGAAGGTGGCGAGGCGTTCGGTGGCTAGCCGGACTGATGAATCCGTCGAGCTAAAGTGGCAACTTGACGTAGCAGATGCCGACATCGTGTTTGTAAATAAGCGGCTAGACACGGCACAAGGTATGTTCCAAAGACACCTGGTAATAGGAGCTTGATGCTTGGGCCTTATATATGTGTGCCTAATGTAGATGGTGCTGCTGCCATGGAGAACCTTCGGGTGGAACTTGCCTGAGCCAAGGAGCAAGCAAGGAGAAGTGATGCGGCTGCCGTTAATGCGGCTGAAGAGCTAAAAGCCGAACAGGCTACTCACTGCCAGAGCAAAAAGGTGATAGCCGAAATGACCATAAAGTTGAAGGATGCTACCGACCACAATAAATTTCTTGAACAAGAAGATAGGATGGCTCAGAAGGATCTTGAAAAGATCGCTGCCGAATCCAAGGATATTCGCTCTGCAATGAGAGCCATGAAGGAGGAGCCGCGTCAGGCCGGAGATATCACATCTGGAAAGCCCTAGATGCTGCGGATGAAGTTCGGAGACCCCAAGTATGCTCCGTTAGACCGGAAGTGGAGTGCAGAAAACACTTATCTGGATTTGGCAGCTAGTGCGGCGGACGCGACCGAACACTTTCGCGGCCGAGGTGACCATGGATTGGAAGAGCTTTTTTGGTCGCAATTCCACAATCCAGAACGCCCACTTTCGGTATCCGACCGTTTGGCCGCCTGGGCGGAGCTGAACAGGTTATCCGGACTCGCCATGAGGTATGTTGCGAGTCGTCTGTGGCCGGAGAAGCCGGAGCCGAAGAGTTATTTTGGCTTGGTGCAGCAGTTCCTTGGTTCGGTGCCGCATGCTGATGCAATGAAGAGGTCAGCGTGCATAGAGGGAGCACAGATGGCTCTTGCCCGTGTCAAAACATACTGGGCGGATATGAAGGCCAGTGTTGTTCCATCCCGGGATTCGGACGAAAGCCGAGTACCTGCCAAGCACTACTTTGAGGAAGTTCTTCATGGCGCTCGTTTAATAGAGTCGCAGTGCTCGAAGGATGTTCTGTTCGAATAGCGTGTGCTATTTGTAAAACGAATATTTTGATGGAATATAAAAGCTTTTTTATACTTGTGCTTGCAAGAATTATGATGCCTCCTGTGCGGCCGTTTAATGTATATATTTGTATATAACCTGAAAGATGGCACTCGTTGGCTTCAGCCCCCACGCATAGAATGTGGGGGTGTTTGCAAAAAGGTGCCTTTTCACACTTAATCCAACGTCTTGGTCCTATAAAGGAGGTGGTGGCACGACGAACTAGGCAACCGGACTATAATGCTTTATCACTTTCACTTAGCCATAGGAGTTTGACAGTGGGGCTACTGAATAGCCCCTAGGGGCACCGCGCTCACCCGGATTCGGGGCGCGAGTGTGCCTGACCAGGAAGCGGCCCTTCGTTAATGCAGAGGAATCCTAAAGATTCCGAAAGTCGTCGAGTGGTTGACCAGTCTGTCACTATATCATGACAGTCAGTTTTCGGCTTTCTCTACTGAGGTGCTCGCCTGGCCGAACCGGGGCACAATCGCAGTAGTTCTCCTGGTGCCGCGTTAGCCGATATAACGGAATGTAAGGCAGCAAAACACAGGATCCGGGCAAACCCAACATTTGACCAAAGACATGATTCGGAGCTGATGCATATAGGGCCAAACTCACGACGCCGAACACTCCCTAAGGTATTCGGTCTTTATGAGGACGGGCCGAAATAGAGCCCTTGGTAAAAAATCCCCTGGTGTCCAGGTACATGCAAAAATTCTGGCGTGGCCACATGCCAAGACGCCAGCCTTCTCCTCGGTTATAGCAAAAACCGGGGGATGTTGTCAACAAGAGACAGTAAAAAAGGTTTACGCAGGGTCTTAATCTGAAAAGAATCCTTGAAACGGGTCCCTGCTGCACATCTGCGCCTGTGTCTCTATTGTGCCGTATCCTGGAGGGGCGTAGCACGATGTTCGTCTATGAAAGAGAGGAACTTAGTAAAAAATAAGCGTGCGAGAAATCTATATTTAAAATAAACAAAATATAGTTGGAGCAAGAATTGAGCCGTATTGTCTCCGAGCGTGAACACGCGGAGCCCCTTGTATGGGGTTATGCGGCTATTAAGCATATGTACATTTACGCCGGACTCGTCGAGCCGTGTCCGGGATAGTAGGGCTGGATTAGTGGGCAGCTGTCTAGGCGGCCGCACCTTTTCCCGTACTTTGGGGGTCAATTTATATTCCCCTGTAATGAAATGATGCCTCGTGGACCGGGCATTTTAAGTGTAAGGTATGCATAATGCGGTATTGCATTAAAGCGGGCGAAGGCTTCTCGTCCCAGAAGCGCTTGATAGCGACTTACGAATGGGGCGATGTGGAATGTTAGCTTTTCGCTTCGGAAGTTGTCGGGTGAGCCGAACGTGACTTCTAACAAAAGGGAGCCCATACTTTGGGTATTTGGACCCGGCATGACTCCTTGGAAGGAAGTGTTGCTATGGCGGATTGTAGCTGGGTTTACCCCTAGTTTGCGGATTGTGTCCTGATATAGCAGGTTCAAGTCGCTACCGCCGTCCATAAGGACTTTTGCAAATTGGAGTCCGTTAATGATCGGATTCACGACCAAGGCAGTCCAGCCTGCGTTCCGGTCTCCTTTGGAGTAATCCTGATGATCGAAGGTGATTGGTTGTAACAACCAGTGGCGGTGCTCCTCTGGGGCTGGCCGTACGGCGCGTGTCTTTGTAAGCGCCGTTCTGTTTTTCCCTTTTGTCATCTGAAGTGAATTTACTGTCTTGACTTCTTGTGGGAACTTCTTTTGTTCTCCGGTGTTCTGCTTGTGGGGTGCGTCGTCATCCTCGCTTGGTGTGTTGAGCCCCTTGTGTTCGGCGTTGAGTTTGGCAGACTGTTTGAAGACCCAACAATCTCTGTGGGTATGGTTGGCAGGCCTCCCCGGAGTACTATGGATTTGACATATTTTGTCCAAGATTTTGTTGAGGTTGGATAGCTCGTCCCTGTCATCTTTGGGGGGCGGCTTTTTCTGATTTTGCTGAGAGCTTTTGAATCTGGCCTTTACTGTCGTGCTCATTGGGCTGTTGTCCTTGATCCGGCGCGGTTCTTTGTTACGGCGCGGTTTCCCATTGCCATCTCTGGGTTCGGATGTATTCGGGTCGCTGGTGCTGCTTCTTGCCAACCAGCTATCCTCTCCTGCACAGAAGCGGGTCATGAGGCTTGTTAATGCGGCCATTGTTCTTGGCTTTTCTTGGCCGAGGTGTCTGGCGAGCCGTTCGTCTCGGACGCTATGTTTGAAAGCTGCTAGGGCCTCGGCGTCCCGACAATCGACTATCTGATTCTTTTTAGTGAGGAATCTGTTCTAGAGTTTCCGAGCGGACTCTCCAGGCTGCTGAGTTATATGACTCAGATCAGCTGCATCCGGAGGTCGGACATAGGTCCCTTGAAAATTTTCCCGGAAAGCGTCCTCAAGCGCTTCCCAACTTCCGATGGTGTTTTCGGGAAGGCTTTTAAGCCAATGCCGGGCTGGTCCTTTGAGCTTAAGGGGTAAGTATTTTATGGCGTGGAGGTCATCTCCTCCGGCCATGTGTATGTGGAGGATGTAATCCTCGATCCAGACTCCAGGGTCTGTTGTTCCGTCATATGCTTCTATGTTTACGGGCTTGAATCCCGCTGGAAATTCATGATCCAGGACCTCCTCGGTAAAACATAGGGGATGTGCGGCGCCCCTGTATTTAGGTGTGCCGCAATGTTCGGATATTTTTTGCATTGCATTGCTCACTGGAGCTTGCTTTCTTGGCCCATAGATGGATCTGGTTGGGCCAGTTTTTTGATGCGAATTCTTGGACAGATCGCGCGCCGTATGGAGTGCGGCGCCCCCTGTTGCTTGAGATCGATCGTGGGGTCTTCTATCCGACCTTGTGGCTTCCTTATTTTTTGACTGTGGGGGCTTTATGGCCTCTTCATCAAATTCTGGTAGTAGTTTCCGCTTCGGATAGCACTTTGTGTGACGACTATTGCCGTACTTGTGTGCGGTATTGAGCACTTTGCTCCATCTGATTCTGAGTGCATCTTCCGCTGTTTTGAGCCTCCGCTTCTGCTTTTTCAGGCTACGTGCGGTGGCGATGAGCCTTTGGTGGAGGTTCTGATGCTCCAGCAATTTGTCCGGCGTGAGATTGTCTGGACTATTATCTTTCCCGGGGATGGGCTGTTTAGATTGTCCTCCCTGTTTGGACGGTTGCTCTATGGCATGTTCGTCTTCCCTTGATTCACCCTGCTCTATGGCTGGGTCTTTGTCGAGGTGGGGCTTGGCCTTGCGCTTACGCCGCCGCTTTGATTGCTTTTCGAGGGAGCGATCCCTGGTTGCGCCCTTTTGATCCTTGTTGTCATTTCTATTAGGTGTGTCCACCATGTATATATCGTGTGATGAGGTGGCTTTACAGTGCCCTATAGGTGCTGGTTCTTGTTTATCTCCTCTATCGGCGTCCATACCGTCGATGTCTTCGGAGTCGAAGTCGAGCATGTCGGTTAGATCGTCGACAGTGGCTACCAAGTGGGTGGTGGGTGGGTTTCGAATTTCTTCGTCGTCCGCATCCTAGCCATGCTGACCGTGGTCCAGCCAGGGCTCTCCTGACAAAGAGAGAGAGACTTTAGTGAATTCAGGATGTCGCCAAAGGGCGAGCGCTTAAAGACGTCCGCGGCGGTGAACTACATGATCGGAGCCCAATCGGGTTCGATCAGAAGGGGTGCGGAAGATTCGGAGTCCGGAACGGAGTCCGACACCTTGGAGTCACGGGCCTTGCAAAGGACTAGGCTAGTATTCGGCTCTATCGCCATAGAGATTGCGGCTCCTGGGGCGGCGTCCAACCGTCCGTCCCTGGTTAGCACAGTCGGCTCCGAGCTAATGGTCGGAGCAGACACCTGAGCGGCACTCTGGGTGCTGTCCGGCAGCAGAGCTAGATCATGCCCATCGAGACAGTGCGGCACGCTCGATCGCGGCTCGAATCCGTCGAAGATCAAGTCCCCGCGGATATCGGCCGTGTAGTTTAAGCTTCCAAACCTGACCTGATGGCCAGGGGCGTAGCTTTCGATCTGCTCCAGATGGACAAGCGAGTTGGCCCGTGGTGCGAAGCCGCCGAATACGAAGATCTGTCCTGGGAGAAAAGTATCACCCTGGACCGCGTCGTGATTGATGATCGAAGAAGCCATCGGGCCTAAAGGTGACGACACAGAGGAACTCTCAATGAAAGCACCAATGTCGGTGTCAAAACCGGCGGATCTCGGGTAGGGGGTCCCGAACTGTGCGTCTATGCGGATGGTAACAGGAGACAAGGGACACGATGTTTTTACCCAGGTTCGGGCCCTCTCGATGGAGGTAAAACCCTACTCCTGCTTGATTAATATTGATGATATGGGTAGTACAAGAGTGGATCTACCACGAGATCAGAGAGGCTAAACCCTAGAAGCTAGCCTATGGTATGATTGTTGGTCATCCTACGGACTAAAACTCTTCGGTTTATATAGACATCGGAGAGGGCTAGGGTTACACACAGTCGGTTACAATGGGAGGAGATCTTCATATCGTATCGCTAAGCTTGCCTTCCACGCCAAGGAAAGTCCCATCCGGACACGGGACGGAGTCTTCAATCTTGTATCTTCATAGTCCGGGAGTCCGGCCAAAGGTCATAGTCCGGCCATCCGGACACCCCCGAATCCAGGACTCCCTCACTCATCTTGAGAGTAACATACCTAGCATGGAAAATATCAGCCACCCCCTACCGCTTGATGAACAGTACGGGCACACAAAAAGGAAATTCATTCTGAAAATTAGAGTTGGCACATACAAATTTACTTGGAACAGCATGGAAATACCGCATATAGGTAGATATGGTGGACTCAGTTGGCACAACTTGGATTAGGATTTAGGATGCATAAGCAGTATTCCCGCTTAGTACAAGGAAAGGCTAGCAAATAGATTGAGAAGAAACCAACCAAGAAACGAAAATGATCATAAGCTAGCATTAAGCATAACTAACACTGAATATTGCACCACAAGTAGGATGTAACTAAAGGAAATATGCCCTAGAGGCAATAATAAAGTTGTTATTTTATATTTTCCCTATTCATGATAAAGGTTTATTATGCATGCTAGAATTGTATAGATCAGAAATTTAAATATATGTGTGAATACATAAACAAATACCGTGTCCTAGTAATCCTCTACTAGACTAGCTCGTTGATCAAAGATGGTTAAGGTTTCCTAACCATAGACATGTGTTGTCATTTGATAACGGGATCACATCATGAGGAGAATGATGTGATGGACAAGACCCATCCGTTAGCTTAGCATATTGATCATTCAGTTTATTGCTATTGCTTTCTTAATGTCAAATACATATTCCTTCGACTATGAGATTATGCAACTCCCGAATACCGAAGGAATACATTGTGTGCTATCAAACATCAGAATGTAACTGGATGACCATAAACATGCTCTATAGGTATCTCCAAAGGTGTTTGTTGAGTTGGCATAGATCAAGATTAGGATTTGTCACTCCGAGTATCAGAGAGGTATCTCTGGGCCCTCTCGGTAATACACATCATAAGATGCCTTGCAAGCAAAGTGACTAATGAGTTAGTTGCAAGATGATGTATTATGGAATGAGTGAAGAGATTTCCTAGTAACGGCATTCAACTAGGTATGAAGATACCGACGGTCGAATCTCGGGCAATAACATACTAATGGACAAAGGGAATTACGTATGTTGACATAAGGTTCAACCGATAAAGATCTTCGTAGAATATGTAGGTGCCAATATGGGCATCCAGGTTCTGCTATTGGTTATTGACCAAAGAGGTGTCTTTGTCATGTCTACATAGTTCTTGAACCCGTAGGGTCCGCATGCTTAACATTCATTGATGATATAGTGTTATATGAGTTATATGGATTTGGTGACCGAATGTTGTTCGGAGTCCCGGATGAGATCACGGACGAGCTCCGGAATGGTCCGGAGGTAAAGATTGATATATAGGACGATGGTATTTGGACATCGGAAGTGTTTCGGGATTTACCAAATAGAAATCGGATCACCGAAAGGTGTTCCAGACACCCCAGGAGGTTAATGGGCCACATGGGCTTAAGGGGGGGTGGGGACACACCAGCTCACACGGGGCTGGCGCGTACCTCTTAGGACACATCCCTTGGGAGAGAAGGAAAGGGGGGAGTCAGCCTCCCCCTTCTTTTCCTCTCCCCCCTTTCCTTCCCCCCTCTAGCAAATATGGTAAGGGGGGCGCCACTTGAGAAGGACCCCAAGTAGGATTCAGCCTACTTGGGGGTGCCTCCTGGCTGCTGTCAGTGCCAAAACCGGTGGATCTCGGGTAGTGGGTCCCGAACTGTGCTTCTAAGGCTAATGGTAACAAGAGGCGGGGGACACGATGTTTACCCAGATTTGGGCCCTCTCTATGGAGGTAATACCCTACTTCCTACTTGATTGATCTTGATGATATGAGTATTACAAGAGTTGGTCTACCACGAGATCGTAGAGGTTAAACCCTAGAAGCTAGCCTATGATTATGATTATTCTGCTCCTACGGACTAAACCCTCCGGTTTATATAGACATCGGAGGGGGCTAGGGTTACACAGAGTCGGTTACAGAGAAGGGAATCTACATATCCGAGTTGCCAAGCTTGCCTTCCACGCAAAGGAGAGTCCCATCGGGACACGGGACAAAGTCTTCAATCTTGTATCTTCATAGTCCAATAGTCTGGCATAAGCATATAGTATGGCCGTCCGAGAATCCCCTAATCCAGGACTCCCTCAGTAGCGCCTGAACCGGGCTTCAATGATGATGAGTCCGGCGCACAGATTATCTTCGGCATTGCAAGGCGGGTTCCTTCTCCGAATACTCCAAAGTAGATCTTGAACACAAGAATCGTGTCCGTCTCTGCAAAAAAAATTCCACGTACCACCGTAGGGAGTACAGTATTCCACGAGTCTAATCTGCTAACAACTTTTACCTAGCGTGAAATCACGCCGCGCCCCGGTTATTATTCAAACCATTTTTCCCAACCTGGCACTACACGTCATGCGAGGCGGTTTTATTGGCACGTCTTGTCGAAGTAGAGATCGTGTCCCCCTTATCATGGGATTCTCATCAATACGGGCGTGGGTAACCCAACTGCTCCATTAGTACGAGTCCTTGGTTTAGGAAAGTTCCAAACGGCCATGCGGAGGACGCTTGACATTCATCCTCTATATAAAGAGGTCAAGACCTGTCTTTTTCTTTCCACGCCCGATCCTTCCCTTCCCCCACCTCGAGTTCCAACACCCAAGGTTCAGTCCAAGCACTCCGGACCTTCAATCATGTCTGGATCCAACCTTCAAGGCTGGTGGATGGCCTCTTCCATCATAGAGGAGGACATCAAGAAGCTTAGGGAGGCTAGGTATTTGACCACCGAAATCCTTCACAGGATTCCTGCTCAAGGCTGGTTATTCCTACTCCCAAACCCAACGAGAGCGTCGTATTTGTCTCCCACTTCCTCCGAGGGCTAGGCTTTGGTCTTCATCCCTTTGTTAGAGGGCTCATGTTCTATTACGGGCTAGTTTTTCATGATCTAGTTCCTGATTCCTTCCTTCACATCTCAACGTTCATCATTGTGTGTGAGGTCTTCCTCCGTATTACCCCAGACTTCGGCTTATGGGTCAAGACCTTCAATGTGAAGCCGAAGATGATCGACGGGCGACATGCGGAGTGCGGAGGCGCTATAATAAGCAAGGGTATCGATGCTTTATGGACAAAGGATTCCTTCTTGGAAGTTTCCAACCTATGGCAACGGGAGTGGTTTTATATCACAACACTCCGAGGGAGGAAGTGGGCGGCCGCCCCCGCCTTCCACTCTGCCCCTCCACCACAACTTGCATCATGGGTCAACATGGGGATGGACTGGGGATTGGTTGATGACATGCAGACATTACAAAGTCGCATTCAGGTTCTCATCAATAAGGACATCAGTCTTGTCAAGGTAATTCAAGTAATGTTAGTTTGTCAGGTCCCGCGGTGCCAACGTCGACCTCTCCGTATGTGGGAGTTCAACCTAGAAGGACCATGAACTATTCAGCACTTCTTCGGCCAGACGCTCGAAGGAATGTATCAATTATTCTTCGGATCATGAATAAAGTGTTCGGACACAACAGAGGATGGGGGCCTCGATTGCAACCATCCAGACACCCAGGTAAGTAATTCCACGACCAAACATGTTGTCATTATATTTGTCACAACATTATTCTGAGAAACCATCCTCGGACAGGACTGGATAAAAAAGGCAGAGAGGACCAGGTGTTCCGCCCCTCTTCCCGAAGATTCACCGGATCCTGTATTAACCAGGATGCTAGCTCGCGCACCTTATCAAGTGCTATCAGGGGAGGACAAGGAGAGGAATGGGGAAGCCCAAAGCGGACTTCATGTTGGAGGTACATTACGCATCCTAAGTGGGGAAATTAGTACCCCCGTGTCGTAGGATGAACGGGGAGGAGAATCTAGCATCCCCTCTCCCCACGGGAAGAAAAGGACCGCCCCTGAAGACTTGGAAGCAGAGGTCTCCAAACAAGGGAAGAAACCTTCATCAGGGGGCCCTGTCCCAGAGGGCAACATTGCCGCACAGCGCCCGCAGGGGGGCCAGCCATTAACCGAGATGTAAGTGAACAAAGGTACTTAGTAAGGATACCCCGTTCTTTCCCTAATAATAACGACCGATACATATGTTTTGCAGTTTGGCTCATAGCCTCCCTCAACAATGTTCGTCCTCGGGGGATCTTCTTCCGGAGATGATGGAGAGCGGAACACCTCCTCCTACTTCTCCGCCTCATGAGGCGGACGACCCTGAGGTGTCGTCCCGAAGGATCTCTCCCAATCCGCAAACACCAGAAGGTAACTCTTCGGCCGCCCGAAGTCCGGGGTTTTCAGCTCCTAGAGAGACCAACAGAAAAAGCCCCGGACTATCCAATATACAACCGGACACATTGATGGTTCATCTGCGGCAAGCGGCTATCTCAAAGGCACACCGTACCTTGATGGGTATGGTGGTTGAGAGGATTTCATCCGCAAAAAGCGGGTTGAATGAAGCTTTTACAAGCCTGCTAAGAGGCTTTGAGGTACGCAATGTGATATTTTTTGATTGTACTGTAGATGCAAAGTGCACTATGTAAAGATAGTAGCCCCTGACACTCTGGTTGCCATCCTAACGAGGCGATCAGAGGATCGAAAATAGAAATAACCTCAGGTAACGATTTGGCCAATTTTGTACACAGGTGGCTGCAGCCCCGGCAGCTACCCAGGCTACCGAATTTGCCCAACTGAAGTGGCAACTTGATGTGGCAGATGAAGACATTACACTTGTGAATAGGCGGCTTGACGAGGCAGAGGGTATGTATATTTGGGTGGTTAGCTGATATTAATAAGAGCAGGATGCTAGGATTTATGATGTCCTTCGACTGCAGTTGGTGCTGCCGTCGTGGAGACCCTTCGGGCTGAGCTTGCCCAGGCCAAGGAGCAAGGTAGGAGAAGCAATGCGGCTACCATGAAGGCAGCTGATGAATTAAAATCCGAACAGGCTGCTCGTCGCCGAAGTGAGGATAGAATAGCCAACATGGCTCTTGAGCTACAAAATGCCGCTAGCGGATATGAGCTTCTCGAAAGGGAGAACCAAGCGAAAATGGCTGACCTAAAGAAGGCCTTACAAGCAGCAAAGGAAACTCACTCTGAGATCAGAGCGGCTCGAGAGGAGCTCCGGCAAGCCAGTGAGATCGCGGCTGGGAAGCCCTTTTTATTGCGAACAAAATTCGGTGATCTGAAGTATGCCCCTCTTGATCAATTGTGGAGTTGTTCAGACGCATACTTGGATTTGTCAAAGAGTGCTGCTGATGCGATGCAGTATTTCGATGATCGAGAAGATCATGAAGCGAAAAGATTGTTCTGGTCACAGTTCTGTACTCCAAGGCGTCCGCTGCTGTTGAATGAGCAAATGACTGAATGGGCCGAGCTCCATAGGTTATCCGGGCTTGCCATGAAGGCCATCGTGGATCACCTGTGGCCGAAGGAAACAAGTCCGGATCGTTATTTTGGTTTGGTCCAACGATTTATTCGTGTTGTGCCGCATGTCGATGCTGTCAAGCGGTCGGCATGCATAGAGGGTGCACGGATGGCCCTTGCCTGTGTTAAGACATACTGGGCGAAGATGCAGGCCATCAATATTGCAACCAGGGGCCCACCCGGGGGCCAGGACTCGCCCGAGCACTATTTTGAAGAAGTCTTAGAAGGTGCCCATTTAATAGAGGCTCAGTGCTCAAAGAATACCATGTTCGAATGACATGTATCTTGATTGTAAAAACAATGCTTTTGATAATAAAGGCTATATTTATACTTTTGCTCGTAAAGTATTGTGGTGCCTCCTGTGCGGCTGCTTATGTATATTTGTATGTAACCTGAAAGTTTGTAGTCGTCGGCTTCATCCCCCTCGCATATAATGCGGGGGTGTTTGGCAAAGCACGTAATCACACTTGATCCAACGTCTTGGTCCGTTAAGGAGGTGGTAGCACGACGAATGAGGCAATCGGACTATATAGCTTTAACACTTTCACTTAGCCATAGGAGTTTGATGGTGGGACTACTATATAGCCCTTGGTATGTCCGCGTTTATCCGAACACGGTGCATTTACATACATGACCAGGAAACTGGTCCTTCATTAATGCAGAGGAATCGCGAAGATTCCGCTGAGTCATCGAGTGGTTGACCAGTCTCTCGCTTTATCATGACAGTCAGTTTTCGGATTTCTCTATTGAGGTGCTCATCCGGATGAACCAGGGCACAATCGCAGTAGTTCTCCCTGTGCCACCTTAGCCGATAGAGCGGACCATAAGGTAGCAAAACACGGGAGCCGGGCAAACCCAACTATTGACCAAAGACATGATTCGGAGCTGATGCATATAAGGCCAAACTCGCGACGCCAAACACTCCCGAAGGTATTCGGACTTTACAACATATACTGGGCTGAGTACCACCCTCGATAATGAGCCTTGAAATTCAAGGTACGTGCATCAATCCGGCGTGACGAAAGAGTGCCTGTGGTGAGAGCATAGATCTGAAAAACACACTGGTTGCTGTCTCTGTAACGTCTATTTTAGAACGGCGAATCATAAGCTCGCCGGTAACGCCATTATCCCTCTTGGTCATTTTAAGTACCAGGAGGGTATGAGACAACAAGAGACAATAAAAAAGGTTTACACAGGGTCTTAATCTAAAAACGAACCTTTGGACGGGGCCCTGCTGCATGTCTGCGCCTTTATCTCCGTTGTGCCGTATCTTTGGAGGGTATAACACGATGGTCATCTGTAAAAAACAAAAACCCAGGTGAAAGAATCTGGTGTGACCGTGCGTAGAGTCGGTTAATCTTAATGAACCGTGAAAATTCAATCTCTTGAGTGTAAATAGGGTCGAGCCGAACTATGGACCTTTTACATGCGGGCAACCCCCAGCACCACATATGGGGGCATAGCCGTTAATCAAGCTCAAGTTTATCTGGGCTGCTACAACTAGGTGTGCACCGAACACGTCTAGCCATGTCCATGGTCACGAAGACCGATGCGTTACTCGAGTTGGAGAGGCCATTCGGTGGTTCGGCTGCTAGAGCCGCCATGTAATCTTCCGCACGAAGAGAATGCTGTGTGTTTCCGCTGATTGTGATGACGCCACGTGGACCGGGCATCTTAAGTTTGAGATAAGTGTAATGCGGTACTGCATTGAAATGAGCAAACACCGTTCTTCCGAGTAGTGCATGATAGCCCCTTCAGAACGGAGCGATGTCGAAGATTAGTTCTTCGCTTCGAAAGTTGTCAAGAGAACCGAATACAACCTCTAATGTTAAAGAGCCCGTGAAGCGGGCCTCTACGCCTGGTATTACTCCTTTGAAGGTAGTACTGCTTTGGTTGATTCTTGAGGGGTCTATCCCCATCTTGCGGACAATGTCCTGATATATCAGATTAAGACTACTGCCGCCGTCCATGAGGACTGGGTGAGATGGTATATGTCGATTATTGGGTCGAGCACCAAGGCAGCCGAACCTCCTTGCCGGATACTAGTCGGATGATCCCTGCGATCGAAAGTGATCGGGCAGACCGACCATGGGTTGAATTTGGGGGCGACGGGCTCTACAACATATATGTCTCGGAGTGCACGTCTGCGCTTCCTCTTTGGTACGTGGGTGGCGGATATCATGTTCACTGTTTTGACCTTAGATGGAAATTTTTTCTGTCCCCCAGTGTTCGGGTGGCGAGGTTCGTTCTCATCTTTACTTGGCGGCTCCCTCCCTTTGTGTTCGGCGTTTAGCTTGCCGGCCTGAATGAAGACCCAACATTCTTTGTTGGTGTGATTCGCAGGTTTCTCGGGGGTGCCATGAATCTGACATGACCTATCTAGAATTTTATCTAGGCTGGACGGACCTTCTCTGTTGCCTTATATGGCTTTTTCCGTTGACCGTGTCTAGAGCCCCTGAATCCGACGTTTACCGCTGTATTGTCCGGGCCGTCTTCATTATCTCGAGGCTTGTTTTTATTGCGTCACGGTTTTCCATTGCCATCCCGTATTTCGGATGTGCCTGGATCGATGGTGCCGCTGCGGGCCAACCAACTGTCCTCGCCCGCGCAAAAGCGGGTCATAAGAGTTGTTAGGGCTGCCATTGTCCTTGGCTTTTCCAGGCAGAGGTGTCTAGCAAGCCATTCATCCCGGACACTGTGTTTGAAGCTGCTAGGGCTTCAGCATCCGGACAATCGACGATTTGGTTCTTCTTGGTGAGAAATTTGTTCCAAAGTTTATGGGCTGACTCTGAGGGTTGTTGAATTATGTGACTTAAATCGTCTGCATCTGGAGGTCGGACATATCTCCCTTGAAAATTAGCCCTAAAAGCATCGTCGAGTTCCTCCCACCTTCCATTGGAATTTTCAGGGAGGCTTTTCAACCAGTGCCGAGCTGGTCCTTTCAACTTGAGGGGCAGTTATTTGATGGTGTGGAGATTGGCTCCGCGAGCCATATGGATGTGAAGAATAAAGTCCTCAATCTAGACTGCAGGGTCTGTCATTCCGTCGTATGCCTCGATGTTTACGGGTTTAAACCCCTTTGGAAATTCATGACCCAGCACCTCATCGGTGAAGCACAGGGGGTGTGCGGCGCCCCTGTACTTGGATGTGTCGTGGCATGTGTCCGACGGCTGTAGTGTTCAGTGTTGATTCTGAGCCAGTAGTCGATCAGTATAGTCGGTTTGGTGGTCGTGATCCTGCATAGGAGCACGTTTCCTAGATCCATAGATGGACCTGGTCATACCAGCTCTTTTTTCTAGGTGCTCACGTAGATCATGTGCTGACTTGTGTGCGGCATCAATAGCTTCTCTGTCTCGGCCACGGAGTGGTCGGTCCGGCAGATTGTCCATATTGTTTTTCGGCGGAATGGGCGCGATAGCCTCGTCGTCGAATTCGGGCAGCAGCTTACGTTTTGGGTAGCTCTTTGTCTGGCGATCACCGTTATATCTTTCATCGGTTCGAGCACTTCGTTCCATCTGTGGTTGAACGTATCCTGCGCGGCTTTAAGCCGTTGCTTCTGCTTCTTCAAGCTCCTCGTGGTGGCATTAAGTCTCTTGTGGAGGTGCTCTTGTTCCAAGTGTTTTTCCGGGATGATGCGTGCGTCGTCATCCGAACTGTCCTCCTCTCCAGAGACAGGTTTATAAGTTTTGTCTTTGGCATCGCTGCGTTCGGACAGCGGCCCCGGACTGTGTTTGTCATCCCCTGGCTTGTCCTGCTCCATCGCTGGGTCTATGGGGTCGTCGTTATCTTTAGCATCGTCTGGGGTGTTATTCTTTCTTGTGCCGGTATTGCTGTTTTTGCTATGGCGGTTTAGAGCGGCGCCGCTGACGTCGGCGCTTCGTTTGCTTTTCAAGAGGATTATCCTTCGTTGCAACCTTAACACCAATGTTCTTACTAAAGTATAATAACTCACCAACATGACTCACATATTACTATCCCCATATCGCAGAACTATTGAAAGGAATCAAGTTTAAATATCCAATGATCTTCATGATAGGTTTTATTATCCCTCTTGAGTAGTTATCACATTGGGACTAATTTCTTATATTACCATTGGTTATGATAAGCTCTCAAAAATAAATTAAGTGCAGAAGAAGAGCGTAAATATTTCTTCAAAATTTTCGTCTCTCAAAATAATCTAAGTGAAGCATGACAGCATATTTCTTCAAAATCAAAGCACCACCATGCTCGAAAATAGCATCATTATGACTCTCTCAAATAGGTGTGTCCAGCAAGGATGATTGTGACAAACTAAAAAGCAAGACAAACAAAGACTCATATAATACAAGAAGCTCCAAGCAAAACTCATGATATGTGACGAGTAAAAATATAGCTCCAAGTAAAATTACCGATGGTCACTAGAAGAAAGAGGGGATGCCTTCCGGGGCATCCCCAAGCTTAGTTGCTTGGTTCTCCTTGAATATTTCCTTTGGGTGCCTTGGGAATCCCTAAGCTTAGGCTCTTTTCACTCCTTATTCCTTCATCCATCGTGATCTCACCCAAAACTTGAAAACTTCAAACACACAAAACTTAACAAAACCTTCGTGAGATCCATTAGCATAATAAAGCAAATCACCACTTTAATTACTGTTGCAAACCAATTTATATTTTATTATTGCATTATACCTATTGTATTCTAAGTTTACCATGTCTTATACCCCTAGATACAATCCATAGATTCATCAAAATAAGCACACAATGCAACAAAAACAGAATCTGTCAAAAAACAGAACAATCTGTAGTAATTTGGACTTTGACCATACTTCAGTAACTCCCAAAATTCTGAAAAATTAGGACAACATAGACAATTTGTTTCTCAATCATGTCTATAATTATCAAGAATTTATCGCGTTACTGCAGACCAGATAAATTCTGTTACTGGGCATAAAAGTTTCTGTTTTCCAACAAGATCAAATCAACTATCACCCAAATCATCGCAAAGGCTTTACTTGGCACAAACACTAATTAAAATATAAAAGACACAATCATGAAAGAAGTATACTTGCATATTTATTGAAGAACATAAAGAAAATAAAAAATTTCAAAGACAATATTGGGTTGCCTCCCAATAAGCGATGTCGTTTTATGCCCCTAGCTAGGCATAAATCATAGATTCAAGTATTGTCATCTTTGGTTTTTGCTCCATAGGATGCCCTCATGATTGATTCATATGGTGGCTTAATTCTAGTCCTAGGGAAGTGTTCCATACCCTTTCGCAATGGAAATTGAAATTCAATATTCCCTTCTTTCGTATTAATCACAACACCTATAGTTCGTAAAAATGGTCTACCAAGTATGATGGGGCAAGACAGATTGCAATCAATATCAAGAACAATAAAATCTGTGGGCACATAGTTCCTATTTGAAATAATAAGAACATCATTAGTTCTTCCCAAAGGCTTTTTAATAGTAGAATCCGCCAAGTGCAAATTAAGAGAACAATCTTAAATATTGGTAAAAACCAAGAACATCACATAGAGATTTCAGAATTATGGAAACACTAGCACCCAAATCACATAAAGCATTGAACTCAAAAATTTTAATCTCGACTTTAACAGTGGGTTCCCATTCATCATATAATTTTCTAGGAATTGACATTTCTGATTCCAACTTTTCTTCTAAAGCTTTGATCATCGCTTCTACAATAGGTTTACTAAAAGCTTTATTTTGTTCATATTGTCGGCGTCCTAGGAACGGGCGTACCCAGACTTGCCTGCCTGCGGCCCATGGTGTGGCTCCGTCGATGGCTTGGTACGGCCCAGCGTCAGCAACAGCAACTCAAGACCCTCACGAGGAGCCAGTCCTTGCGAGGCGGATGCCACCAAGACCCCCACGAGGGGTGGCCTCCCCAGGATGGCTCCTGAGAAGCGGAGATATCAATGCAGGCTGCACCTCGCGAGGTTCACATGACGTGAGCCATGACGACCAAGGCCAGGCGGGCGCCAGCGGGCACTACAAAAAAAATACACTTCTGTGATGATACATGTTTGTCACAGTAGGTCGCGTTTTCTGTCATGCATGTACATCCATGACGATTTTATGACAGAATCAAGATAGTCATACCTATGCTGTTGTAGAAGTGTTCCATGACATTACCAAAATTATCATCACAGAAGTGTCCACTTCTATGACGATAAATCGCGCGTCACAGAAGTGCTTTCATCAAGGGTGACCGATAGGTGGCATCCACCGTAACAAAACACTCTTAAGCTATCGGGTCGGGTTTTGGATCCACTCATTGGACAGAAGGCGCCTATGATATGTCGACACGTGGCACGGCCCAATAGAGGCCCATTCCTGTGAAAAGGACGGCCCATTTGACTTGGTCAAAAGGTGGCGGGCCGGCCCATGGAAAGCATGTTAACGGCCTGTTTGCATATAGCCCATTTATAGCCCGCTAACCCAAGGTCCGTTATGCCCTATCCGAATTAGGCCCATTAGCATCATCTGGGCCATCCAATATGATTCCAGCCTGTTTTCACTTCTGGCCCATGTATGGCCCATGACGTCTTTCGGCCCATATGAGGCCCTATGTAATTCTTGGCCTATTAACGGCTCGTGGTGAAACTGGCCCGTAATGAACAGTGTATCACTTTACACCAATTAACGGCCCGTGGTAAAACTAGCCCGTAATGAACAGTGTATCACTTTATATCCATTAACGACCCGTTATTCTGTTGGGCCGTTTCTAGCCCATGTTATCTTTCGGCCTTCTCAGAGCCCATTTATTCTTGGGCTCATTTCCAGCATTGATTTACTTACGGCCCGTTACTGTCATTTTCTGCGCGTGGGGCAAATTCAGCCCATGGTTACAGTCGGCCCGTTTGTGGTCCGTTAATACGCTGGGCCATTTTCATAGCGTCATCAAATAAGGCCTATTAAAGATGGCCCGTTATGGTCGGCCCATGAATGGACGATTCCAACTCTAGCCCGTTTACGGCCATAATGCGGTCTATTTGGCCCATGTTTGGCCAATCGATCATACGGCCCGTATAAGGCCCATTGATGATACGGCCCGTAGAAGGCCCATTGTTTCTACGGCCCGTAGAAGACCCACTGTTTCTACGTCCCGTAGAAGGCCCACTGTTTCTGCGGCCCGTAGAAGGCCCACTTTTAGTACAGTAAATATTAGCCCATGGTTATTGTGGCCTACTTTTAAAAAATAGGTTATTGCAGCCACTAGTAAACCGCGGAAAAAGAACTGCACTAACTACAAGCAAACAAATAAACAAGACAACAAGGAAATAAATAAGCAAGCAACTTATGCTAGGCTATCACGGCTATTACACATATTACATCTACTGGGCATCAAAGTTCGCCACCAGTGCAAATATAGGGAACAAAGCAGCATATAAATGCCACAACAAAACAAGTACATAACTGAAACCACTTCAAAAGAGTTCAAGAAACAATATCCTGGGTACCATAATGTTGGGAAGATGCTTAGCAAGCTTATTAACTTTCTCTTGTTTGGCACTTAAATCCTCCAGCACTTGCTGTTCCACAAGAAAGTACGCATCTAAATTATGCGTGGGCTTCCTCAGTCCTTTGGCTTCTTGCCGCAGCACATCTGACTGTTGCCTTTTAGCTTGTAGTTGAGACTGAAGAAGCCAAAGTGATTCAGGCAGCGAGTTTGAAGAGCTTGTGCCAGCGGTACTGGCTAGTAACTCGAACACTACATCAATGCAGGACTGTGGGGTTTTCTCACTGTCTACAAGATCGTTTTTATCACCTTTCTTGGAGACAGACCAACATGGTTGTCTCACTATCTTGAACCTTATCTGCATTACTTTCTCTAGCATTGCATAGTGGGGTGCTCTTCTCCAATATTTTGTTTACAGACTACAAGAGAAACAAGCAGACACATCACAGGTTTAGCTTGCACTACTAGGAAAAGGCCTACTAATGGCGCACCTAATTTGGCCATTAATGGCGCATCAGTGGTGCGCCATTAGTGCCACGCCATTAGTATATTTTACTAATGGCGCACCACTGGTGCGCCATTAGTATCTGGTATACTAATGGCGCACCACTGGATGCGCCATTAGTATATACAACAGTGCGCCATTAGTATGCCTCCTAGGGGGCCATGTATACCCAGGTGCTTTGGCATACTAATGGCGCACAACAGCAAGATGCGCCATTAGTAACTTCGGCATACTAATGGCGCACTGTCTGATGATGCGCCATTAGTATCCTTTGGCATACTAATGGCGCACTGTGGTGTGATGCGCCATTAGTATGAATATTAGGGTTTTTTATTTTTTTATTTTCTCTTTTTTGCATAGGTTACAAAATGTATAATTGGACAAAATATAGACAGCACACATCAACAACAGATTCATCGAATACAATAGAAGATTAGTCTCTGAATACAATTCATCATATTAGTCTCCGAATTGAAAAGACCGAACAAAGATAGAACATTATATTACAAGTCTCGAGACCGTGAGTAGCGAGTTTGTCTTCACATTACAAGTCGATATCGATCATCTAAACTACCATCACAAAGAAGAGAGTTGCGGTCATCACGATGAGCATCATCACGATGAAACTCGTCTTCATCCGGTTCCTCCAACGCTCCCTCCCCTCTCCCTCTAGATAGCGGGCGTATCTAGATTCGGCCTCGGCCCTAGTGGTGTACCCTTTGTAACTGTTACCGCTGAATCGGTGAACCTGTCTCCGACACTCCTCCCAGTCGTCGTAGACTCCGGGAACCTTACCCTTGTACACGACATACGTCGGCATCGCTATGCACTAGCCAAATGAAACGTTAGTACCAATTCACAGACAATACATAAGCAATATATAAGTATGCAACAGAACGATCGGAAGAGAAAAGCAAGACATTAATAGCATCGATTACATCTAAGTTGAACGACTCTCGAAACCAAAGAGACATACTACAAGTTCATTAAAGTTTAATTACAACATGAGCCAATCGATGTTTCAGAACTAGACACAGCATCACTGCTTTCGACTCGACTCAAGGGACCGGAGCGTGGATGAAGCCGCCGTCTATCGTGGGAGTCATGAAAGAACGGGCGTTGTCAGCCTGCATTTGTAGCATTGTGTCGATGTCACTGTTGGACGGTTGATTTCTGAGGTAGAACTGCCCCGAGGTACGAAGGACATCTTGATGGATGATTTCCGCAAACTCCGACTGGATGCGAAAGAATTCTTGTCGGAGGTCCGCGTCCTGGATTGCCGACACGCTCTTTGCCCAATCTTTGAGTTTACTCGGTAGCAGAAGTTGATGATGGTCCCGTACGATCGCCCGCATGTGATGGATGGCGTAGTAGGCACCCTTCTGACCGCCAGGCGGCTGCTTGACGCAGCAGAACGTCGTATTGTGGGAGAACACGTGCTTGCCGTACTTACGAATAGGCCTGGTGAAGGTGCCTCCAGATTTGGCGTAGCCGGGGAGAACATCATCAAGAACCTTCTTGACATTTGTGTAGTCTACGTTCGACTGACGGTCCGGGTCGAAATACGTGGCCATGGAATATTTGGGGCTTAGGAGGATGAGCGTGCAATGTGTGTCACTGCAGAAAACACGGAATGTTAAAAGAAAAACGATCGAAATCTAAGAATTCATATGTTACGGGCCGGTTGAGGGGGGGACTTACTCGGGAAAGTAAGGCACGAGGAAGTTATCCTTATCTTGGTTTGCCAGAATGACGCCTTCGAGGTAAGAACTCGCGACTTGCCGGTCCCCAGCGCTGCCCAAGATCTTGGCACGCATGTAGAAGGGGTCGACTATCACGATGTCCGGGGTCTTGTCGCGAATGATCCGCATCTCCATACTCAGCGAAAATAGCCGAACGAAGGTGTAGTGCAGCGGATGAAGGTTCATCATAGCGTGGATGTCATCAAACCGCAGGACGATCGTACGCCCGATGGAGTTATCCACAAAGCCCTTGCCCTCTGGCACCTTGGCCGCGAAAACCGGGTATGCCACATCCTTCTCTCTGAGACGCCGCTTCTCCAAAGAAAGAACACTGTCATGCAGACTCCGCATAGCACCGGTTGCAGCATTGAGCATATTTGTCGGTAGCATCGCCCTACCCGCCACATGCACCCTCCTCGAGATATCCTCAGGTGAAGGTGGCCCGTCCTGAGCACGGATCGTACTCGGTGCCGGCTGGCTCGCACCCTTGTTAGTCTTTCTTTTGCGTGCCTTCTTCTTCTCCTGTAATGGGACCGAGTTCTGCTCACAGACCGCCTTCTTGAGTGTATTTGGGCTGATAATATTTCGCACCTCGCCTATCTGAGGCTCGGTGAAGTCGGCAGCTGGAGGCGTCTCCTGAGAGCTGAACGGCAGACGGCGCCTGTTGCAACTTGGCTTCTCCGCGGTACCAGCTAGATCGCGCACGTCTTTTGTTGGGTTGGGTTCTTGAGAAGGAGCCCCCATGAAGTCGCCATCGTACCCATGTTCGGCAAAGTACTGATCGACGTTGCCAAATGTATCATCGTCGTAGTCGTTCTGATCCTGTGCCATATGCATGTTTGGATCCAGTGGCATAGGGATGTCCGGCACCGTTGCGGCGGTCTTGCCATGGGGCCGACTTGGCGCCGGCACGACTGGCAGTGTTGTCTTTGGGGTGGTGTCCCCCGCCCCCAAACGAATCTGGCTCTTCGGCCAAAGCAGGGCCAGCTCAGGCAGGTGCTGAGGGTCATCACTTCATCATCGTCGGCCCCGACGGGTCGAATCGGAGGTAACAACTCGTCGCAGCCTGGCAGCACCCGAACCAGTTGAACCCTAAACAAGTTGGGTGGCATCTGGGTACCGTGGAACAAGGGGTTGCCCGGTTGAACGATTTGGCCCTTGGCGACATCGACCAACTCGTTGTTCACGAAGTGCAGGAGAGTGCACGGAACGTCGGCGGCGCCCTGCGAAAACATGTAGGGCGTCAGGGATGCCCAGTCAAAGGCAAGGAGATGAAGTCCTCGGCCGAGAGAGGCTTAATTAGTTACCGTGATGATGGCGTCGAGCTCGGCTAATGTCGAGGCACCGCCAACGGCGGGCGTGCAGTTGACGGAGGGGCCGCTTGCTGCAGAGGTGCCGGCCGGCGTACACCCGGGTGCATTAAGCTCCCGTGCCGGCGTCGGAGACACCAATGCCGCCTCCGCCGGAGACACCAATGGCCCCGCCATCGCATTCTGCGAGTTGCTGGCCGTGAAGCTAGGAATCGGGGGCGGCCCCTGTTGGCCGCCCGCAATCCACGCACTCAACCCCTGGATCAAGGTAGGCACAATGGCGGTGATCGTCGCTCCGAGTCGTTGTTCCACTTGCTCTTGGACAATCTCCGGAATCCGCGCCACCTGTGCCTTGAGTTCTTGAACCTCGCGCGCCTGGCTTTCCGAGCTGGTCTTTTTCTCCTTCCGCACACCAGCGGTATAGTATGACCCCCATTTTGTGGACAAGCCTTTGCCGGCCACACGACCAGCTGACGTCGGCTTACTGAGCTTATCCTTGTTCTTCATTACATTCAACGCCCTATTTAGAGTGGTGTCCCAAGGGTTGCTCGTAGTCGACCCCGCGCTACTGCTTTCAGTCGCCTGCGGAAGGAATGTGAACCATTTAGAAATTTGGCTTCATTAATTAGAATGCAACCATATGGAGCTAATTACGCGGGGGTGTATTCCTTACCAGAACAAGCTCAAGCGCCCTGGTCTTCGGATCCGTGGTAAGCTCCTTTGTTATCGGGTCCTCCTTGTACCGGGCCCTGACAAAGTTCCTGGTCTGCTTGTTACCGCTGTATTTCTCGAAGCGGGGCGGTAGGCCTTGCTCGGCACGCTCCGCGTCCTCCTTGTCCCATATAGGCTCCGCCACTCTGTAACCGCCGGGACCGAGTTTGTGTTCCCCTAAGTTCAGCTCCCGCATTTCTTTCCCCCACTGACTTGATTGGGAGTTTGCGGTGCTCGAGCAATTGATCTTGAAGTCGTTGTAGTCATCTTCGGTGATCGAAGGATTTTTCTCCTTGATCTTCTCATAACTCTCACCTTTCTCGATCATTCTCTTCACATTGCTTTTCCAAGTAGACAGGGCCTTGCTCATCTTCGTGAGGGCAGCATTGTTCACTTTATTCCCTTTGAGGCTTGTGTTTTCAAAAGCAGCGGGGAACTTGTATCGTTCGTGCAGCTTCGTGAAGAGGAGGTTGCGCAAATTCCCTCGGTCAGGATGCCTCAGGTTCTCGGTGTTGATCGAGACGGTGCTCCGGAGAATGCACCCGAGCTGAAGCGAGTACCCCTTGACTATTCGTTCGGGCGCCGTTGGATTCCCGTCGGAGTCCACTTCAGTAACTTCCTCCTTGAGGGTGCGGAGCACGGTCGGGCGCCGGTCCTTCCGTTGCCTCTTCTGTTGGCTGCCATCTGTGCGTGCGCCGCCATCATCAGTGGTGGCATCCTCGGCGGCACCATCAGTGGTGGCATCAGTGGGGTCATCCTCGGCGGTACCATCAGTGGTCTCAGGATCGGTGGGGAAGGCGGCGTCCTCATACAAGTGAGGTTGTTCCTCCATCTCCTGGGACAGCTCCCAGAATGCCTTGCCGCCCGAACCACCGGCCTGATCGTTGTTGGCCATGTTTCTCTCTAAACAGGAACAAAGTTTGGTCAAAAAGTTGGTTATTGTCAAGGAACAAGATCATGGTCTCATCATTTAGGGTTTGTCGACACCGAGGCATCCTAAAAGCTAAGCTTTTATCATTGAGGGTTTTTCGACGCCGAGGCACCCTAAAAGCCTAAGCTTTCATCATTAGTCACAAGTACCCCATATGTCCTATTTTTAGCAAAGTCATGCTAAAATTCACGGAAAATTTCAGCATGACCTTTGCTGAAAATAGGACATATGGAGTACCCGAATTTGCTGGAACGGAAGTTAATCGACATTCCAGCAAACTCAAGGGCCTCTCGGGTGGACAAGGCAAAAAAGGCCTCCATCACAACATGGAAAATACCGTTTAGCTAGCTACAGTTCAGTGCCATATTTCACTGGATTAAAATAAGCACATACACATAACTGACAGCACACATACACATCACTGATTTAACAAAATTTGCACACAACTCAGTAGCACTTCATCATCATATAAAGTATACATCAAAATTGCCAGCCAGGAATCAACATTACAAAATCAAAGGAAAAAAATAGAAGCATTCTCCAAGCAACAAGTTTGCTTCTTCTCTTCCAACATAGAACTAATTCAGAATAAAGAACATAGATGTCTTAAGGACGCCGGCAACGAGCACCATCGCCCCACATCACGTACTTTGTTTTTTAACTTCTAGGCACAAGCGAGATGCAAATAGCATAGAAACTGCTGCAGGTTGCTTTTTAACGGATACCTGACAAACTTTATTTTGCTTGGATTCAAGTGAAAACAAGTATGTATGTCTATCTGATGAATATCCATCTACTGATGGTAATGGATACTACAACTTTCTAGTCCAAAGAAGATTCTATGCGTACTTATTAAGTGAATTATATAAGTAAAACTGGATTTTCTGAAAACAATCCAATGAAAATATGTCCTTTGCAAAACTGGCACTAATTTTATTTATCCAAAAAACCACTTCTTCGAGTATGTAGCCATGGACTGGAGTGTGACCAAATATGATTTTTTTCTCTAAGTACTAGTATCCAGCTAGTATCGGTACCAAGCTTCAATTATGAGAAGTAGCAAGAAAACTACAGTCGGACCAATTCTGGTTTTGAAAAAAAAATACTACACATATTTAGTGGCCATTCTATTAGTAAACCATGATATTAAGATGTGTCAAACGGCACCACACACTGCCTACAAATACAGTCTAGTGACTAATTTTTAGAGAGAAGACCATAGTCCAGTGGCAAGTCATAAGAAACAAAGTCTGAATCTCCAACCCTTACTTGGAAGCTTGGGGATGCCAAGCTTATGGCAGTATTTGTTCTAAATAGACATACATACATACTTGTTTTCAAATAGCATAGTTGTAGTATCCATACAAATTTGTGCTGAATTGCATATACAGTACAGTTGACAGTGCATACACGGGGAAAGGGGGAGAGGGGGAGAGGGGGAGAGGAGGAGGGGGGAGAGGAGGAGGGGGAGCTCACGGGGGCGGTGGTGTGGACGGGGCGACGAGGTCCGGGTGGTGGTGTGGTGCTCCGGCGACGGTGGTGTGGACGGGGCGGCGTCCGGGCCACCGACGACGAGGGCAGCGGGGCGATGGCGAGTCGGCCGGGCGAGGTCAACGGGGAAAGCGGCGGGACGGCGGCGTCGGGAGAGGAGATTGCGGCGTTGCGGCGTCGCGGCGTCGGGGCATCGGGGCGGAGACGAGGACGACGGGGCGGCGTCGGGGCGGCGTCGAGGCGGCGGGGCAGCGGCGTCGGGAGAGGAGAGGGGAAGGGGATCGAGGGCGAGGGCGAGAAGGGGATCGAGGGCCGGGGAGGAAATATGGATGGGGGCACAATACTAATGGCGCACCACCCCTCGGTGCGCCATAAGTACATCCATACTAATGGCGCACCTCACCCTGGTGCGCCATTAGTATTTTTTTTTTTGATTTCTGCTCGAGCCAACAGGTTATCTTCCACCTGACCTGATCCACACCAAGTTCCCTCTACTAGCTCGACTGGTCAGCAGCCAGTTCTCACACCAGGAGGTCCTGGGTTCGATTCCCAGGCTCCACAATATTTTTTTATGCATTTAAAATGTTGTTTGATACTTATTTGTGTTTAAATATGTTCAAACTTGTTTAAATCATAACAGTAATATTTTTTTATAAGACAGTAATAATTTTTTAAAAATATCATCAAACAGTAATGCCGGTGGAGCGGGGGAGGGTGCGCGGGGTGCGGGGGGTCGGCGGCGGCGGTTGAGTAGGGGAGGGGTGCGGGGGGTCAGCGGCGGCGGTTGAGTAGGGGAATCGAGGGTGCGGGGGGTCGGCGGCGGCGGCCGGTGGACCGGGGGGTGCTCGGCGGCGAGGGGGACCGGATCTGGCGAGGTGGGATAGCGATCGAGATGGAGGGGGATCGAGATCGAGTGTCCATGAAATTTAAAAATATTCATGATAGTTCAAAAAGTGCCCATGAAATACAATCGAGAAATGAAGGCTACGATTTAAATACAATCGATCTTAGCTAGCTATCTGTTCACATTCTTCTTGCCCTTCTTTTTGGCAAATGGAGTTCTTCTGTGGAACGGACGTCCTTTAGGTAGGGTGGTCCTGCTTCTTCTTGTGGTGTATGCTGCTACTTCATCATCGTCGTCATGTTCGATCCTCGGGTCGCCGTACTTGTCGAAGTCTTGCTCATTGGCTACTCCATCCATTCCGATGATCTTCCTTTTGCCTCTCCTCACGACAACACGACTGGGCTTTGGCGGGTCGGTAATGAAGAAGCATTGGTCCACTTGGGAAGCCAGTACCCATGGCTCATTTTTCGCGGTGACGTTTGCGCCCGCGGTCTTGGATTTGGCTTCGGGTATAACCATGGTGGTGAAATATCGGTCTTCTTTTAGGACGCTCTTGGCCCATCTGACATGGAACATCGGCACCTTCTCTCCAGCGTAGCTCAGCTCCCAGATCTCCTCGATCCTTCCGTAGTATCTGTCCTTGTCCTTACCGGTGTAGGATTCCATCGTTACCCCGGAGTTCTGATAACCATCGCTCTTCATGTCCTTGTCCTCGGTGTAGAATGTGTAGCCGTTGATATCGTACGCCTCATAGGTCATCAGGTTGTGCTCGGCGCCCTGTGACAAGGCGAATATGAGTTGTTCTTCCGCGGAAGAATCCTCATGTAAAGGGTACGACAGAAGCTTCTGCTTGAACCAACGCGTGAAACATGAGTTGTGCTCTTTGAGTATATCTCCGTCCGTCCTCTGTTGGCCTCGGTCATTGTACGTCTTCTCAATAAAGGTTTTGTGCTCTACCACCCAAGGATCGACCACGTCTATGTGTTGTAGCGCGACTAGGTTTGCTCTTTCAAAGTCGGCGAGTCGACCCTCGAAGTCGACATGCATTTCGCGGCGACCCTCACGGTGACCCCATCCAGCGAGCCTGCCGAGGTGCCTGTTGACGGGCAGACCAACGGGGTTCTCGATGCCTAGATAATTCGTGCAGTAGGAGATGCACTCTTCGGTCAGAAAGCCCCTGGCTATACTTCCCTCTGGACGTGACATGTTCCGAACGTATCCTTTGATGACACCATTCATCCTTTCGAACGGCATCATGCTGTGCAGGAACGTCGGCCCGAGTTGGATGATATCCTCCACGATATGGACCAGCAGATGCACCATAACATCGAAGAATGCGGGCGGGAAGTACATCTCAAGCTCGCATAGTATCACCACGATCTCTTCCTGTAGCCTTCTGAGTTGCCTCACGCCAATCGACTTCCGAGAGATGACGTCGAAAAAGTTGCATAGGCCAAATAGCGTTTCACGGACGTGCGCGTCCATGATCCCACGGATTGCAACTGGAAGTATCTGCGTCATCAGCACGTGACAGTCGTGAGACTTCATCCCGCTGAACTTCTGCTTCGCTGGGTCTAGGTATCTACTTATCTTCCCCGCGTAACCGTAAGGAAGTTTTACTCCTAGGAGGCAGGTGAAAAACTGCTCGATCTCCTCCTGACTTAGAGTGAAGCACGCGGGAGGGTAGTCATTTCCGGTCTTCTTGGCCTTTTTGCCTTTGCGATGACTTTCTGTGTCCTGCTTCGCCTCATCATCATCATCATCATCATCATCATCATTAGCGTGAAGCTCCTGCCTGATGCCCATTGATTTCAAGTCTGCCCTTGCTTTCGGCCCATCTTTGGTCCTCTCTGGCATGTTGAGCAGGGTACCAAGCAGACTCTCGCACACGTTCTTCGTGATATGCATGACATCAAGGCTGTGAGGCACACGGTGGATCTTCCAGTACGGCAAGTCCCAGAAAACAGACCTCGTTTTCCATACCTTCAGCAGCGGCTCTGGCGCCTTTCGCTTCTTTCCCGGCTCTGGCGCCTTTTGCTTCTTTCCCGGCAGTGGGCAGTCTTTCCAATTTTTCAACAGCTTGTCTATTTCCTCGCCGCTCCTCGTACACGGGCGTTTTCGGGGTTCGGTTTCACCATCGAACAGATCCTTGCGTTTCCTCCACGGGTCATCGTCGCGAAGCCACCTTCGATGTCCCATGAACACGGTTTTCGAAGACCCGGGATCTCTATCTAGCTGGCGATACGTTGTGTCATCCATGCACCTTACGCATCCAGAAAATCCGTGGACTACCTGCCCCGCGAGATATCCGTAACCGAGATAGTCGTGCACCGTCGTGAGCAGTGCGGCTCTCATAGGGAAATATTCTTTCTCTGCGGCGTCCCACGTATTGGCTGGCGTTTTCCACAGCGTGTCAAGCTCCTCTTTCAGCAGCCCCAGATACAGATTGATGTCGTTCCCTGGTTGTTTCGGCCCTTCAATTAGCATACTCATGTGAATGTACTTCCTCTTCATGCACAACCAGGGGGGAAGGTTGTACATCCACACAAACACAGGCCAGGTGCTATGTGTGCTTCTCTGGCTGCCAAACGGATTGACTCCATCGGTGCTCGCGCCCAGCACAATGTTCCTTGGATCGTTCCCAAATTCTGGGTATTCGAAGTTCAACGCTTGCCACTGGCTCGCATCCTTAGGGTGACTCAGCATCTTGTCTTTTTTATCTATCTCCGGATCATTTGCGTCATCTTCTAGCTTCTTCTCCTCCCTATCCGCGTGCCAACGCAGGAGCTTTGCTACCTTAGGGTCCGCGAAATACCGCTGCAGACGAGGAGTGATCGGAAAGTACCACACCACTTTTCGAGGAGCTTTCTTCCTCTTCTTGTATCGAGTGACACTGCACACCGGACATATGGTAGACTCCACGTGCTCGTCCCGATAAATGATGCAATTGTTCATGCACACATGGTATTTCACGTGCGGTAAATCGAGAGGACACACGATTTTCTTCGCCTCCTCCAAACTGGTCGGGCACTTGTTCCCCTTGGGAAGACGTTCGTGCCAGAATGACATGTTCTCGTCGAAGCATGCGTCGGTCATTTTGTGTTTTACCTTCATCTCCAGAGCCATGAGCGTTACTTTCAGGCGGGTATCCTCGGGCCTGCATCCTTCATACAATGGAGTAACCGCGTCTAACTCAAGTTGATCCATCTTGGCTTTCTCTCGGGCGGCAGCTCTTGCGTTATCCGTCTGCTTGAGAAGCAGCTCTTGAATATGAGGGTCCTGCACCCAGCCCATCGATGGTCCAGCGTCGTCTGCTCCGCCGGCATCATCATCTTCATGATCATGCCCGTCGTCTGCTCCGGCATCTTCCTCATCATCATGTCCTGCATCTTCTACATGATGACTGTGTACAGCATCACTGCTCCGGCATCTTCCTCATCATCATGTCCTGCATCTTCTACATGATGACTGTGTACAGCATCACCGTCGTGATCATCTCCTGGGGATTCTTCGTCTTCTCGCCCGCCCGAGCCGCGGTGGTTGTCTTGCTTCCCTTCCTCATTTCTTGCCCGGCCCCCATGGATGACTTCGTAGTCATCTTCATCACCTTGCCACCGATAGCCATCCATGAAACCACGCAAGAGCAGGTGGTCCCGCACCTGCCCGAAATCCGGGTCCGCAATAAGGCTCTTGAGCTTGCATCTTCGACACGGACATCTTATCTCCGTCTCGTTCTTTTGAAGCATCTCGGCCTTCGCGGACCTCAAAAACCTATTCACAATGCCTTCGGTCATCGTGCGGACCATGGTCGCCTGCGGGGTAGAGCAAAACGATATTTTAGAACCAAGAAAATTTTTGGCATGACTTTCCCTAAAAATAGGACCAAAAAGAATGCTTAATGCCAAAATTCTCGCCGAAACGGAAATGAATCAACATTCCGGCAAAATATTGGCAACTATCGCATTTCAAATACCGGTACACCTCCAAACACAAACACATATGCAACACCACAAACATATGCAACACCACGAACATACATAGATCTAGCTAGGCCATAAAAAGTGCATGTGCACATTGTTGTAGGGAGAACAACATAAATATAGCTTCCCCCCTTACTTACCTATCAAAACAAGGTAATTTAACCACTTAATTTGAATGAATCTATGGTGGAAATGAGGTGAAAAAGAGGAGGCACCCGAGACAAGGAGGAGGCGGTGGAGAGAATGAAGTGGGGGGAAAGTGAGTGTGGGTAGGAGAGGCTGTCCAAAATATCTTGTTGCTTCCCACTTACTAATGGCGCACCAACCACAAATGCGCCATTAGTAATCCAGGTTACTAATGGCGCACCTTCTGGTGGTGCGCCATTAGTAGTTTTGCAAAAAAAAACATACTAATGGCGCACTGCTCCGGAGTGCGCCATTACTAGTTTAAACTAGTAATGGCGCATGGTGGAGAAGTGCGCCATTAGTAGTTTTGCAAAAAAGGAATAAAAAATATAATAAAAAAACAACATTAGTGGCGCACTTTCCGCCAGGTGCGCCATTACTAGTTACAACTAGTTATGGCACACTTCATCTGGATGCGCCATTAGTATGTTTGGACAGGCGCACTAGTTCAAAAAAAATTTGATACTAATGGCGCACCTTGGGCATGGTGCGCCATTAGTAGTTTCAACACTACTGGCGTAGCAGAAGGTGGTGCGCCATTAGTATATACTAATGGCGCACCGCCTGTCTGGTGCGCCATTAGTGTCAATCCCATCTATAGCCCTTTTTCTAGTAGTGTTGTAGTATATGAAACTCATTTTGGTAAACCGGTTCAGTAGTAAGGTGGATAGGATAACAGCATGAAACAAACATATATCTATGTACTATGGTCACTATATTGTCCATATCATTCTAGTTTATGTTCCCTTATCAAGATAGAGACACAGTTCAACTCATATATTTTTAAGACACAACAACATAGACAGAATATAAGTGTGAGAAACTACACAGCATTGGCAGCACTTGTAATGTGCATCACATGAGCACATAACTGTTTATACAACTTAAACTGAAATCAACATAGAGCAAGAAGTTAGAACATCAATCCAGTTAAAGAAATAGGTTTAAAACATACCTATTGCGCCATTGGAGTTTCAATTGGATCCTTCAAATTCAAAAGTAGTTGGTATGAGTAAATATAGTGATGCAACAACAAAGGAGTATGGACCATAGGTACGGAATCTGACCTGAGAACAATTGCTCTTCTGCTTGAAACGTGGAGTTTGGGTTAGCTGTGGTGGTCTTCGTGCTTTGGGCACTACTGTAGCTTTACAAACCGCTCGTGTGGGGGTACTCTATGGTGGACATGGTGCTTTGTCAACTAGAAGTGGGTTACTATCCGCTGGGGTTGCGGTTAGGTGGGTTGTAGCTGGTTCTCTGCCCAACGATGTAAGTGTGCAATCTGGAAGAGTCTTGATTATGTGTGGTGGGGCTAGTTTGTGGGCCAGTACAACCATGGTTCTATCTGCATCGATGGGTAGCACTGTCTTTTGTGAAGAACGGGTTTTTGCTCCCTTAGATACTACCATCACCCCGTCCAATTCAAATGGCTGATAAACAAGAAAAGAAATTGAACGGACAGACATTGTATGATAGACAGATGTGGTAATTCACATATATGTTGTCTAACCAAACAGGACATCATGACATAATTTCACATATATGATGCCTAACTAAACAGGATAACATGACACAGTTTCAGATATATGATGGATAACTTAACAGGATATAATGGCATAATTCAACATATGATGAGTACCTAAACATGATGACATGACAAAACTATATGATGTCTAAAATAGGTTGGGATGAAATAATTCACATACATGTTGTCTAAATATACAGGATGGCATGATATAATTGACATAATTGATTCATATACTAAGCAGCTGGCACTCGCATGTATGATCTCTAAACTAAGCAGATGGATTTCAATATTGTGCATATGATGTCTAAACTAAGCAATGCAAGACACCATATGCATCATATGAGAAATATAAACATTGCAACTTAGAGCATACACCTCAGGTGGGATATAGGACTGGTCATTTGTCTTTGAGTCCTCCTTTGAGGAGTTCCCTGTAACCATCGAGATATATGCTTCAACAGGTACCATTACCTGCTCTGAAGACCTTGTTTTCACTCTAGATTTTTCCATAACTGGCTCAAATGGCTGATACACATGAAGAGTAGTTCAATATACACAGATTGTCAACAAATGGAATACGTAATGAAAAAAATGGCATGAGATAATTCACATATATGATGCCTGGCTCCATGGCGGTGCATAATTCACATATATGATAACTGGATGAAAAACATGGCATTGCATAATTAACATATCTGATATAGAAAGCAAACAAGAGTCATTCACACAAAGCATTTCTAATCTAAGCAGATGGAATGGCAATGCAAGACACCATATGCATGATATGAGCAATATAACCCAGCCAAGTTAGAGCATGCACCTCGGGGGGGGGGGGGGGGGAATACGACTGGTCATCTGTCTCTGAATCCTCCTCCGAGGAGCTATCTATAACCAGCAAGAAATCTGCATCGACAGGTAGCACTTACTTCTCAGAAGACCTTGTTTTCACTCCAGATTTTCCTATGACCGACTCAAATGGCTGATGCACAGGAAGAGTAGATGAATGTATAGACATTGTTGACAAATGGAATACATTATGGAAAAAATATGGCACGATACAATTCACATATACGATGACTGGCTAAACAGGATGGCATTGCATGATTCATGCATATGATACTCCCTCCGTTCCTAAATATTTGTCTTTTTAGAGATTTCAAATGGACTACCACATACGGATGTATATAGACGTATTTTAGAGTGTAGATTCACTCATTTTGTTCCGTATGTAGTTACTTGTTGAAATATCTAAAAAGACAAATATTTAGGAATGGTGGGAGTATGATATAGAAACCAAACATGTGGCATTCACACAAAGCAAATCAAAACTAAGCTGATGACATATAAGATGTATAATGTAAGCAATGCAAGGCGCCATATGCATGATATGACCAACAGCAGCATGCCAGGTTAGAGCAAACACCTTAGGTGGTAAACAGGCATGGTCAGCTCCTTCTGAATCTCCATCTGAACAGTTATCTTCCTCTAGAATACAATCTGGAAATGCAGGAGGGGGGCCACTTCGCCCACCATGGAGCGGCGTCTGCATGTTCAGTACGATTGTGTACAATATCTGACATGCATAATAAAAAAATAGTTAGATTTTGTAAGGCCTAAGGGGTGCATGCAAAAATCAAGACTGATGGTAGCAAATGAGTGGATGGATCCAAAACTAATGATAGCAGGTAGATTATAGTTTTAGTTTAAAAAGATAGACAATGGATCATCTATTGTTTATTGCCCACCCAACATGAACCACATAGAAGACCCCAGATGAACCAGATAGTAGACAAATACTATTCGTTGCTGGCTCGATATGAGACCCATGGGCATTTCAAAACTCAAGTTTGAACGATAAAGTAGCATGTAATAATAACCGATGTATAACATAAGCAAACACGAAAGGCTGCGACCTCTCTTTCGGAACTGTGTAGTCCTCAGGTTCATCTGCTCAGTCGATGATGGTAATGCAGTTGGCGTGGCTGCCGGTAACGGGGAAGATGATCTAAGGCGGCGAAAGAAAGTCTATAGGGGGGATCTCTACTGTAGTGAACGCTTCTGTCGATGGTGCACCTCAGGAGAGGTGGATGACGGCACGGCAGGAGCAGGACATAACACACAGAGTTTTCTTTGATGCCTATCTGAAAATGAAGTAAATCTGTAAGGGCTCCTTAGAATTGGAGGATTCTATAAACGCATGGACAGGAAAATCACAGGAATAGGATAGGAATGCACGTGCAAAACAGAGCATTTGGAAACATAGGATTTCAGTCAACCTGGGTGTTTGGTTCACATGAATTGGAAGAACACAGGAATGGAGAAACATGGTCAAATTAAAGTCAAACTACGTGAAAATGAAAAAATAAGAATCTTATTATGCCAGTAATGCAATTAGTTCTGTTCTTCATGCATATTAATTTGAAAAGGACGTCCAAGTGAATAAAATTCCTATGTTTTTTCTTCAAAAGAGACACCAAAGGAAAAAATCCTTCAGTTTTGCTTTACTCCACTCCTTCTAACAGATTTGCATGAATAGTAGTTCCATAGCAAAGGATCCCTGAGGGATCAACATGAATGCAGAGTAACAAAGTGATGCGATGAGTGTAGAACCTCTTTGGCATAGCCTTGTGGACCTCGGCATCATTGGGTTGGACGTGGAGGATGGTGATGATGCTGGTGTGACCATCGGAGGTAGGGAAGAAGATCTAAGGCCTCTAATAGCACCGAGGGTACTGCTCCGCTGTGATGGACGGTTCCATTGTTGGAGCAGCTCTGCTAAGGTGTACGGCGACGAGGCTGAAGCAGGACAAGACAAACAACGTTAATCTGAAGTGGGACCCAAATATCATCTGCAATAGATGATGTAAAATACATCACCAAAAAGTGCTAGATGTAAAACGCATCAGCCGCGCCACGGCCGCTCTGACAGATGCTGTAAGGACTGTTCACTCTGAACTCAACTGAAGAAAATGAACTTTACAGTCGAAACTGAATTTTACTATTGAATCTGATTGAACTAGTAATAGAGCATTGCAATAGATGTTTAGGGCATTCAAGCACTAGTAGCAAAGAAGCACTAATCTAAATCAGCAGATGCTCGAGCAGGGAACGCACTAGTAGAGAGCAAGTTGTGCAGTAGCATCGCGAGCGAGTGCTAAAGCAGCAACTCCTGTAGCTGCCGAAGGTCGTGCAACAGCAGCAACAGCGCGAGCGAGAGCAAGAGCAGAGCAGCAGCACGAACGAAAGTAAGAGCAATGTAGTAGCACGACCGACAGCAAGAACAGAGCCGCATCGCGAGCGAGAGCCGGAGCAGCTACAGCTAGTGTCATTGTGGAAGTCACCACTAAGGAAGCAACAACATGGGGGAGAGATGCCATGGATGATGTGGCCGGCGACGGCGCCGTTGATGGAGACCCGCCATGTCTGCTCGGTATCGAGCACCGGCAGCCCCGTGAGATCGAATAAAAGATAAAATGCAGCAGTGAGTGCAGAACCTCCTTGGTGGCGCCGAGTTGGCCTCAGCTTCATTGGAAGAACTGGTGAGGGTGCTACGGTTCCAGTGGGGCAGGTCAAGACGGTGCTATGGGTATTGAGGTGGCGCGATAGACGAGGTAAACATCGGGGCAGTTCCTTGGAGGTGGAGGATGGGGCGGCTGATCCGGCGGGACTATGAGATCAACAACAGATCCTCATCCGGTGCGGTGGATGAGGGACGGCGAGCTATTGCGGTGGACGACGTAGTCGGGGAAGAGTCTTTGGTTGGGCGGCGGTCGGGAGGCCGACGGAGGAGCGTGGGGTTTCGAGGGTTTTGGCGGCCTCGGTGTACGAATGGGGGGGCGAAGGGGGAGGGGGGAGCCAAGCTTAGGGACACGCTTGTCCGAAATGTAGGGTTAGTTACTAGCATACCCCTACCGGTTTTCACACCGCGACGTGGAGCTTCATTTCCGGCTGAGGGGTAGAAGGGGGATTTTGCGTGTCTGGGCTGCAGGACTGATTTCAGATGAGGATGGAGTTCTTGCGCGCGTCCAAATTTCAGGATAACAAGGCGCGGCGCGGGTTGAAGAGGTGGGAGTTTCAAAGCAGGTGAGACAAAATATACTCAAGCTTGAAAATTTCGGGATAACAAGGTGCGGATTCCTTGTTTGGCAGAACAAACTTGACGTGTAAAAAAACAATTCATATAGGACACAAGAGAGTCATGTCCCCTTTTACTATATTGCTATAGATGCCATTGAAAAAACTACAAGAAAAATGTAAAAAAAATCGGGAGAACAAGATTACCCTACATAGTACCAAATCGATTCACACTTCCCTCAACAATAACAAAAAACAAATCAATTCCCACCAAAGAAAGAGTAATGTCCCTTTTTATATGATTACAAATTCCAGGATCTCGAATTTTAATTTTTGAATCCACGTTATGTTGAATTCGAATATATCGTTAGGTGACCTTGCGGTTTATAATTGATGTAGTCGTACATTTTGATCTTCCATCATATATGAACATTTTACTCCACCATGTGAACATATATATTGTCGTCTACCATATGGAGTAAATTTGAATCAATTTTCCTTATTTGAATACGATTGTTGTCAAGTTATAGAATAATTTAAATATTATCTTGATTACAGAAAACATGCATATAGCAGTAATCATATTTCACTATGAACTACATGTACCATACGCTCTCCAATTCAAATATCTGTATCCATTTTGTCGTCTACTACAGTATCCATTTAAATATTATCTTTATTATCCACTAGTACATTATTGGTCTAGGTAACGAGATGTTCGGGATAATCTAAACCCTATTTTCATATGTATAATTTTTGACTAAATTGGGACAAGTTTTGGTATAAGCTTCTTGCAAGACCGGAGATTCTCTCAACAAGCCTCGTGGTTCCAAGAGGGAATGTGTCACCTTTGTGTGCGAAACGATATACGCTGCCTCCCCCTAATTTTCTTTACGGAGGCAACATAGAACTATATGAGTGCCCTGTTAAATTTTGGAATTCTTTCGGGTTCATTTGGCCTTTTTATACATTAATTGAGTTTTTGGACTTTTAATGTGCATAATCTACATATGAATTGCATGCACATGCTCCGGTGCACCAAAGTGGGTTGAAAAATCACATGTGTGTCCTTGGTTGAATTTCTAGGTCCCATGAAAGAAATGAGAATGAAATTCAAACATCTGGGCGTCATGAGTCGGCCGAGAACATCGAGAAACTTAGATTTTAAATTCATGTAAATCCAAAACTTGCCTGGAAATCATGAACTTGGCATGGTGTCATGTCATGGCACTAACATGTTGTGGTAAAAAATTGGTCCGATTTGGAAGCCCGTGGTTCCAAGAGGGAACGTGCCACCTTTGAGTGTGAAACGATATACACTGCCCCCCCCCCTTGAGTTTCTTAACAAAGGCAACATAGAACTACATGAGTGCCCTGTTAAATTTTGGAATTATTCCGGGTTCGTTTGTCGTTTTTTATACATTAATTGAGTTTCTGGTCATTTAATGTGCATAAGTAAAATTTGAACTACAAGCACATGCTCTCGTGCACCAAAGTTGGTTGAAAAATCACATTTGTGTCCTCGGGTGAATTTCTAGGTCCCATGCAAGAAATGAGAATAAAATTAGAACATCTGGGCATCGTGGCTCGGCCGAGAACATTGAGAAACTTGGTTTTAAAATTCTTGTAAATCCAAAACACGTCTGAAAATCATGAAACTTGGCATGGGTGTCATGTCATGGTACTACCATGCTGTGGTAAAAAAAATTGGCCGAATAGGAACATATTTTTGTATAAGCTTCTTGCAAACCGAAGCTTCTCTCAAGAAGGCTCGTGGTTTTGAGAGGGAACGTGCCACCTTTGAGTGCGAAACAATATACGCTGTCCCCCTTGAGTTTATTTACAAAGGCAACATAGAACTACATGAGTGCCTTGTTAAATTTTGGAATTATTCCGGCTTCATTTGGCCTTATTTACACATTAATTGAGTTTTTGGTCATTTAATGTGCATAATTCAAATTTGAACTACAAGCACATGCCCCCGTGCACCAAAGTTGGTTGAAAAATCACATTGGTGTCCTCGGGTGAATTTCTAGGTCCCATGCAAAAAATGAGAATAAAATTTAAACATCTGGGCATCGTGGCTCGGTCGAGAACATTGAGAAACTTGGTTTTAAAATCATGAAACTTGGCATGGTGTCATGTCATGGTAGTACCATGCCGTGGTAAAAAAGATTGGCCAAATAGGAACAAATTTTTGTATAAGCTTCTTGAAAATCGGAGCTTCTCTCAAGAAGGCTCGTGCTTCTGGGAAGGAATGTGTCACCTTTGTGTGCATAATTCAAATTTGAAATACAAGCACATGTTCTAGTGCACCAAATGATAGAGGCAAAGGTGTCCCGATGTTTCATTGAGATGGTGGCTATCATTTTCTATGGGAGTTGACCTTGACGATCCGACTATGAACGAGTGAGACGTCGCGCCTTAGCAATCACTAAACCAACTTCCAAGGGGTTATTGACCACGGCGGAGCATGATCAACCTGACCACGAGGGTCTGTGTCCTGCGAGCAAACGAAGAACATGCAAGAAACGAAGATTGCAATCAGGATATTGCGAATATAAGATGAAAGCTTTATTGATGAAGGTGGGGTTCTGAGACGTATTTGTCTGGTCGTTGAACACAAACGAAGTACGCGAAGTTGTAGCTATGGCGAACTTTAATCTAAACAAAACCCAAAGTCTAAACGGTGCCCTAAGGGTTGTATATATGGAGGAAGAGGGGGGAATTTCGTGGCCCTTGGTGGAGGGGTCCGAAACCAACCCTATCTCTTGTTTCCCCACACATACGGACTCTAAAAATAACCTATACTTATGTATTTCGAAATTACATGGGCCTGGCCCAATAGAAAGGTGACGCAGCACCTAGAATAGTGATGTAGCGTGGAACCCTAGATGGATGATCTTTCACGTTTGGAGGGATCCTACGGGGGAATCACGACGAACAAACGGAAGCACAAAGGGAAAACACGGGGAAAATGAGAGGAAGAATCACTAAACCGACATAGAATCAGTCACACGAGTGCTAGATCACCGACAACATAGAGTAACATAAGATCCATGATCAACTAAGGTAAGGATACATAGGAATAGTTCTTCTTCGTACGGAGGGCTTGAGGGTCTTCCCTAGAAAGGTGTCTTGAATCCTCTTGGGGGATCTTCTCCGAAGAGGTCCTGAGCTCCGAGGAGAAGTAGCCAAGTGGATGAGCAAGGCTCTCACACAAAATATGAGCTAAACCTATGCTGCCCGTACCAGGAGGTGGGGGCGTCCTATTTATAGTCTTAGTGCAAATGGAAGTCAAAACAAAGGGGTACAAGGGCTCCAGCCCGCAGGTTTGGTCACTCAGGAGTCGGACATCCGGAAGGCGTCGGACGTCCGGAGGCTCTGAACGGTCCGGTTGTCCGGGAGCGCTCGGACGTCCGCTATTTCAGCTCTGGTGTAGGCGCGTCGGTCGTCCGTAGATGGTCGGACGTTCGAAGCTTCTGGAGGGGCCGGACGTCCGGAGGCCGTCGGTCATCCGTCGATTTGGCTCGGGTGTCGGTCGTCCGGTCGTCCGGAGCGTCTCGGACATCCGTAGATTCGGTTCGGGTGGCCTCGTACCGGACGTCTAGAGGGTCCGGTCGTCCGTGTCCTGGGACTCATCGGACGTCCGGACAGGGTCGGACGTCTGATGCCTGTAGCTTCTGCTGCAGCTCTTCTTCTTGTCCATCATGCTTGGGGTCCTCGCCGTCTTGTGTCTTGCAAGTAGTAGACCCTTGGCTTACCTCCATGTACGTGATTACACAGAGAGTCTCTGAATGAGGTAGTATCCATGTCTCGTGAGTAGTAAGAGGGAGTTCGGAGAGGAGCGAGTTCACCTTATCTTCGATAGCCTTAGCTCGGGCTCTTGTCATGGGTTCAAGTGGTGTTGAGGGAGATGTAGGCACGTCCATGGGGATGAGCGAGGGATGCTCCGCATCATCTCCCCCCCTTGGGAGAGATCCGACCTTGGATCAAGAGGTGCATCACCATGGAAAGGTGCGAGGTCCTTGACGTTGAAGATGTCGCTCATGTTGTACTTGCCTCGTGGTAGGTCGATCTTGTAGGCGTTATCGTTGTAGCGTGCTAGAACCTTGAAAGGGCCATCGGCGCGAGGTAGAAGCTTGGACTTGCATTCATTGGGGAAGCGGTCCTTGCGAAGATGTAGCCGCACTAGACCACCAATGTTGAATACCATGGGTTGCTTGTTGATGTTGAGCTTGGTCGCTAGTCGTTGTACTTGGCGCTCGATGGTGTTCCTTGTATCTTCATGCATCTTCTTGATGTAGCTTGCACGAGCACTTGCGTCGAGGTTGGTTCGCTCTTGTAGAGGAAGAGGTAGAATGTCCAATGGGGACAAAGGGTTGAAGCCGTAGACGACCTCGAAGGGGGACTTGCCGGTCATGGAATGTCTTGCACGGTTGCAGGCGTACTCAGCGATGGGTAGACACGCCTCCCACTCCTTGATGTTCTTCTTGATCAACACACGAGGTAGAGTGGAGAGTGTACGGTTCGTCACCTCCGTTTGGCCGTCGGTTTGAGGATGGTATGCCGAAGAGAACAATAGCTTGATTCCGAGCTTGGCACATAGGGTCTTCCAAAAGTAACTCAAGAACTTGACGTCACGGTCCGAGACAATCGTCTTTGGTACTCCATGAAGTCGCAAGATTTCCCTACAAAAGAGATTGGCAATATGTGAAGCATCGTCTATCTTGTTGCAAGGAATGAAATGTGCCATCTTAGAAAATCGTCCACAACAACAAAGACGGAATCCTTGCCATTTTGAGTTCTAGGCAAACCAAGTACAAAATCCATGCTAATGTCTTCCCAAGGTTGATAAGGAATGGGAAGGGGCATGTAAAGACCATGGGATTGAGCTTTTGACTTAGCTTTGCGACATGTAGAGCAACGGTTGGTGAAGCGTGAGACATCACGAAACATCTTGGGCCAAAAGTAGTTCTTGGAGAGCATGGAGAAAGTCTTGTCGCGTCCAAAGTGTCCCATTAGTCCGCCTCCATGAGCCTCTTGCAAAAGGAGCAAATGAAGAGAAGACTCGGGAATGCAAAGTTTGTTAGCTCTCATAAGATAATCATCCTTTATGTAGTATCGTTCCCAAGACGTGTGTGTCAAACACTTAGCGTAAGGAGTAGCAAAAGAAGGATCATGCTCATACAAGTCTTTTATATGCTCGAAACCAATAACATTCAACTCAAGTTTAGTGACAAGCATGCATATGTGTGAAAGTGCATCCGCAACAACATTTTCTTTACCCTTAATGTACTTGATCACATAAGGAAAAGATTCAATGAATTCACTCCATTTGGCATGAAGCTTGTTCAATTTAGTTTGACCTTTTAAGTACTTCAGCGTTTCATGATCGGTATGAATGACAAATTCATGAGGTCTAAGGTAATGTTCCCAAACATGTAGCACATGTACTAAAGCATATAATTCCTTGTCATAGATAGGATAATTGAGTTGAGCACCAGAGAGTTTTTCACTAAAATAAGCAATGGCTCGTTTTTCTTGCATTAAAACTCCGCCAATTCCGGTACCACTTGCATCACAATGAACCTCAAAAGTTTTGTCAAAGTTGGGCAAAGCAAGAATCGGAGCATGACTAAGTAAAGACTTGAGCTCATCAAAAGCGGTGGATTGCAAAGATCCCCAAACAAAAGGAGCATTCTTCTTACTCAAAGCATGTCAAGGAGCGGCAATTGTGCTAAAATCCTACAAGACCAAGAAAACTTCTCACTTGTTGCAAATTGGTTGGTTGGGGCAAGTTTTAATCGCTTGAATCTTAGTTTCATCAACATGGACACCCTTGGAAGAGACAACAAAACCCAAGAAGACCACTTTGTCAACGCCAAAAGTGCATTTTTTCAAGTTCGCATAAAGGCTTTCCTTTCGGAGGGTTTGCAACACAGATTTAACATGATTAATGTGCTCTTTCATGGTTTTGCTAAACACGAGGATATCATAAAAGTAAACCACAACGATCCAATGTAAGGTCTAAGCACATGATGCATAAGACGCATGAAAGTTCCGGGTGCTTCCGACAAACCCATAGGCATCACTAACCACTCATATAAGCCAAATTTTGTTTTGAAAGCGGCTTTCCATTCATCACCTTCTTGAATGCGGATTTGATAATAGCCACTTTTAAGATCAATTTTGGAGAAAAAGTTGGCTCCACTAAGTTCATCAAGCATATCATCTAAGCATGGAATGGGATGCCTATAACGAACGGTAATGGCGTTTATGGGTCTACAATTGGAACACAAGCAGAAACTTCCATCTGGCTTAGGCACAAGAATAACGGGAACGGCACATGGGCTTAAGCTTTCACGTACATGACCGTTGTCGATGAGTTGTTGTACTTGTCGTTGAATCTCCTTGGTTTATTCAGGATTGACACGGTATGGAGATTTGTTTGGAAGTGGCGCTCCGGGGATGAGGTTGATTCGATGCTCAATGCCTCGTAGTGGAGGTAGACCCGGAGGTAGCTCATCGGGGAAAACATCTTTGAATTCCTGCAAAAGAGATTGAAACACTAAAGGTAACTCGTGATAGGTGTTAGTTGTTGGCTCTCCATCTTTGCACACAAGGACGAAGTGCATAACACTTGATGGGTTCTCACACACTTCTCTTATCTCACTTTTGGTGGCAAATAGGATGAGGTTTTTCTCTCTAGGCGAAGAGGCGCTCAAATTTGGATTGTGGCTCTCACTCACTTTTTCACTCGTCTTTCCATGATTGGTGGCTTGCTTGTCGACTATCACTTGACTAGGAGACATAGGGCGTAGCACATATTCCTTCCCTTTCATTTTGAAGCTATAATGATCGGTGCACCCATTGTGGATGACACCACGGTCGAATTGCCATGGTCGACCAAGAAGGAGGTGGCAAACAGTCATTGGCACCACATCACACTCCAAAGTGTCTTCATAAGCACCAATTTTGAATGATACTTGGACCGTATGCTCGACTCGTATAGTGCCGGAGTCACTTAGCCATTGAACCTTGTAGGGGTGCGGGTGCTTCCTCTTGACCAATTGAAGCTTTGAACATAGTTCTTCACTTGCCAAGTTGTGGCAACTACCTCCATCGATGATGACCTTGACGGACCTTCCATTGATGCCGGCCTTAGTGTGGAAGATGTGGCATCGTTGGTCTTCTTCTTGTTGATGTTGAAGTGTCAAGACTTTGGAGACAACGAGAGCGGGGCTCGAATCCTCATCACAAAAGACTTGATCATCTTCATCCTCGTTCACGCGCCGGTGCATGGCCACTTGCTCAAGGGCTTCCATCTCCTCTTCACTCATTGAGTCATATGTGCCATCGTCGTTGAGGATCATGGTGCGCTTGTTCGTGCATTGGTAGGACTTGTGGCCTCGACCGCCGCAAGTGAAACACTTGAAGGAGCTTGTTTTGACGGTCTCATCGGTTGGAGTAGATGATGAAGCACGCGGCTTGAAGTTGCTTGTCGTAGGAGGAAGACGACTTGAACTTGCCGAAGTTTTCTTGTAACTTGACTTGTCGTCGTTGCTTTGAGAAGGTTTGGTTGATGTAGATGTTGGAGGAGTCGTTGAAGCTTGGATGTTGGAGAAGCCGTAAGTCTTGGATGAGTACTTGGCGTACTTGAAGTCATCTTGCACTTGACGTTCCGCCTTGGTTGCTTGATGTACGAGCTCAATGAGGTTGGAATAAGGTTGGAAGTCGGCAATCTTCTTGATGGGATGATTGAGTCCATTCAAGAAACGTGCCATTGTTTGCTCATCATCTTCCGTGACATTGGCTCGAATCATGGCTATCTCCATTTCCTTGTAGTATTCTTCAACACTCTTTGTTCCTTGCTTGAGGAGTTGTAGCTTCTTGAAGAGATCGCGGTTGTAGTAGGTTGGTACAAAGCGTGCGCGCATGACATCCTTCATTTGAGCCCAAGTGGTGATTGGTGTATCACCTCTTGCTTGACGGCATTCAAGGACTTGTTCCCACCATACGAGCACATAATCTTGGAACTCAAGTGATGCCATAGTGATCTTCTTCTCTTCCTCATAGTTGTGCAAGTGGAAAATTTTGTCGACCTTCAATGCCCATGAGAGGTACTCTTCCGGATCATTGCTTCCATTGAACTTGGGCATTGTGAACTTGAGCTTGCCATAGCGTTGCTCTTCATTGTGTTGTTGGCGATGGTGATGATGACGTCCTTGACGAGGAGGATAGTCATCCTCATGTTGCTCTTGGCGCGGAGGAAGTCCACGATCAACTTGCTCTTGTTGAACTTGAGGTTGAGGTGGAGCTTGACGAGCTTGTGGAGGTGCTTGAGGAACTTGACGTTGCGCATGCGTTTGGTAGTTCCTCTCTTGGATTTCTTCTTGAAAGGCTTCCTCTTGATTGCGGCGTTCGCGATTGCGGTTGGCGATGGCTCGACTTGATTCTTGAAGGGCACGTTGTGCCTCAAGAGCTTGCGCTTCTCGTTGTTGTTGTTGAAGACGTTGAGTCTCGGCGTCTTGTTCCTCTTGGTGTAGACGCACTCATTCTTCCTCTTGGCGCCGTAGTCGTTGCCGTTCTTGAGCTTGAGCAAAAACGACTTGGTTTGATTGAGGACGAGGGATTTGCTCATCGACTTGTTCTTGTGAATGCTTGTCATGTAGCGGGTTCTGAGATGCATGCCGGTCTTGACGCGCGGCTCGTCAAAGAATGGTCGATGATGGTGTACTTGTGTCGGAGAAGGTGTCGTCGGAGTGTCGACTTGAGCGGCTCCGTCTTGAGGATGAAGAAGTGGAGGGACGCCGGTTCCTCATCAAGGCGCGGATCTCGTCCATTCTTGCATCATTCTCTTGCTTGTGAGAGTCGAACTTGTTATCGAAGTAGTCTCTTGTACGTTGCTCGGAGAGTCGCAAGTCGGTGGCAAGGTTGTCGATGCGGTCGCTCATAGCTTGTTGCTCTTGGTGTAACGCTCTTTGAGCACCAAAGATGTGGCTCTTTGTGAAGAATGATGACATGTCGTCGCCGTTCTCGATGAGAGGTGGAGTGGTAGAAGAACTTGGCCTATCCATCATACCACGCAAACTGTAAGTGGTAGAAGGAAAAGAACGTGTACCAAATGTACCTTGACCATAGTTGAAGATGGATCAAGTCCACTCAAATGCGGACATTGAAATAGCACTGTTGGTACCAATTCTTGTCGGTTCTCACACCTACACACGTAAAAGCTTATGGTGGAGCTTGGTTAGGATGGTGGCACAAAATCAGATGCAATAGTAAGTGAGCTTCAATAATGTTGGAAAAGATTCACAAATTTGCAAATGCAACAAGTAGACCAAGAAAGTATGGGTACACGAAAACACACACGCAAAAAGATAAATGGGATTGTGCAATTCAAAATTGAGCCAAAATGTGGAAACCACGAAATTCTCCTATTGCACAATACTGGAGAGACGCTAGCACGCTTGCAAAATAGGCGGATACGCAAACTTGTGCACAACCTACTAGGCAAAAATGCAACGATCTCTATCCCAAATATGCTATATGTATGGTATTTTGGTGCAATGATCCAAGATGATCCAATATGACAATCTTAATGTTGTATGATGCTATGGTTCTTGCTCATAAGCTCTTTGCTTATCTTTCCTCTTTGCTTAAAAGCTTGGTTGGCTCTTTCACTTTTGAGCTCTTTTCTCATGCAGAACTCAGGAACCAAGGTAACAATTGCGTATGCTATGACAACTTTGTGACACACAAGTTGATCTCAAGATATGCACCACGATTGTATGGTATGTATTCTATGGAGTAGGATCACTAATGTGCACAAGTCATGTTGCCTGCAATACTCAATGGCTAGTCTCGATGGGTAAGCTACACAAAATGAGGCAATGTGGGTTATCAATGCAATTGCAAGTTATGACCAAGATGCCGTCGAAGTTACCGTCCTTGCGATGATGAGACCCTTGCGAAGATGAGCCGTGGTGGTGATGACGTCAACCGTACCTAGATAGACGAAACACAAAAGGATACGGGATCCACAACTCAAAATCTCAAAGACCAAATTGTGTCAAAATCGTCATAGGGGGTATCGGGGAAGATGGTGGTGTATGTGGGTTTGGAAGAGGTGGTGGAATGTGGGGTTGTGGTTGTGGAGGAACTGACAAACTTCAGTTTCGTCAGGGTTTCACGGACGTCCGGGTTTTTACGATCGTCCGGACATCATCGGACGTCCGACCTTTTCCGGTCGTCCGGGGCCTGGGCGAAAATCGGGCTCGGGAAGAAGAACTGCGAGATTTCCGGGGAAGAAGAAGATGGGGAGGTCGAAATTGAGTGATATGGTGGATGGAAAAGGGTGCGGAGGGTGGGGAAAGCTAGATCCACACGCAGCAACACAAATCCATGGACCAAATCCAACAAAATCTCAACTCACAAACAAATCACAAAAAAATTTGGGGCTATTTTTGGTGGGGAATTTTCGGAATTAGGACGAAAACAACAAAATCAAGCTAGAAAAAACGGGGTAGGGGCTCTAAAAACGTGATCAACGTGGCTCATGATACCAAGATGATGTAGGGTGGAACCCTAGATGGATGATCTTTCATGTTTGGAGGGATCCTACGGGGGAATCACGACGAACACACGGAAGCACAAAGGGAAAACACGGGGAAAACGAGAGGAAGAATCACTAAACCGACATAGAATCAGTCACACGAGTGCTAGATCACCGACAACATAGAGTAACATAAGATCCACGATCAACTAAGGTAAGGATACATAGGAATAGTTCTTCTCCGTACGGAGGTCTTGAGGGTCTTCCCTAGAAAGGGGTCTTGAATCCGCTTGTGGGATCTTCTCCGAAGAGGTCCTGAGCTCCGAGGAGAAGTAGCCAAGTGGATGAGCAAGGCTCTCACACAAAATATGAGCTAAACCTATGCTGCCCATACCAGTAGGTGGGGGCGTCCTATTTATAGTCTTAGTGCAAATGGAAGTCAAAACGAAGGGGTACAAGGGCTCCAGCCCGCAGGTTTGGTCACTCAGGAGTCGGACGTCCGGAAGGCGTCAGACGTCCGGAGGCTCGGGACAGTCCGGTCGTCAGGGTGCGCTCGGACGTCCGCTGTTTCAGCTCTGGTGTAGGCGCGTCGGTCGTCCATAGATGGTCGGACGTCCGGAGCTTCTGGAGGGGCCGGACGTCCGAAGGCCGTCGGTCATCCGTCGATTTGGCTCGGGTGTCGGTCGTCCGGTCGTCCGGAGCGTCTCGGACATCCGTAGATTCGGTTCGGGTGGCCTGGTACCGGACGTCCGGAGGGTCCGGTCATCCGTGTCCCGGGACTCGTCGGACGCCCGGACAGGGTCGGACGTCCGATGCCTGTAGCTTCTGCTGCAGCTCTTCTTCTTGTCCATCATGCTTGGGGTCCTCGCCGTCTTGGCTCTTGCAAGTAGTAGACCCTTGGCTTACCTCCATGTACCCGATTACACACAGAGTCTCCGAATGAGGTAGTAGCCTTGTCTCGTGAGTAGTAAGAGGGAGTTCGAAGAGGAGCGAGTTCACCTTATCTTCGATAGCCTTAGCTCGGGCTCTTGTCATGGGTGCAAGTGGTGTTGAGGGAGATGTAGGCACGTCCATGGGGATGAGCGAGGGATGCTCTGCATCAAATAGCCTCTGGACGAAATTTATGAAGTGGCATCTTGTATATTTCGTCCAAGGCTTCATGCACTCGTTATGGTGGCTTCAAAGCCCCGAAATCATCACTTGTAACTCTGTTATTGTTCCCCTTGCGCATGCCATCATCTCCATGCTTGTTCTTGCTCCAATGTTCATCCTTCTCCAAGCTAGGCCCTTCATTTGTAAGCAAAACAAATTTATCCAATTTAGGCAGGATCATATTCTCATGAACATTAGAATCATTACCAAGAAACGAAAGTACCTGGTAATTTAGTTGGCGTGCGCAAGCTCTAGTAATTGGCCCAGTATGTATAGCAGCAGGGGTTGTGGGTGTAACAATGGTATGGATGTCCTCATCATCCTCCCCTTCTTGAAATGAAGTCGTCCTCGACGGAAGTTCATCTTCCTCACCCAAATAAGGCTTCAAATCTGCAATGTTAAAAGTGGGACTAACCCCACAATCTGCCGGCAGCGCAAGTTTATATGCATTATCATTTATTTTCTCTAACACCTTAAAGGGACCATCAGCACGTGGCATTAGCTTTGATTTGCGCAAATCAGGAAATCTATCCTTATGCAAATGTAACCAAACAATATCTCCACGCGCAAACAAAACATGTTTTCTGCCCTTATCTCCATCAAGCTTATATTTAGCATTCATACGCTCAATGTTTTCCTTAGTTAACTCATGCATTTTTAAAATCAATTCAACACGTTGTTTAGCATCAAAATTAACCTTCTTCGAAGATGGAAGAGACAACAAATCAATTGGTGCACAAGGTAGGAAACCATACACAACTTCAAAAGGGCACATCTTATTAGTAGAATGCAATGAACAATTATAAGCAAATTCAATATGAGGCAATCATTCCTCCCACATTTTCTTATTATTCTTCAAAACAGCCCTAAGCATAGTAGACAATATTCTGTTGACTACTTCAGTTTGTCCATCAGTTTGGGGGTGACAAGTAGTACTAAAAAGCAAATTAATCCCCAACTTAGCCCATAAACATCTCCAAAGTGGCTAAGAAATTTAGTATCACGATCTGAAACAATAGTATTTGGCACACCATGAAAGCGAATAATTTCATGAAAGAACAAATCAGCAACATTAACAACATCATCGCTTTTATGACATGGTATAATGTGTGCCATTTTCGAGAATCTATCCATGACAACAAATATGCTATCCCTCCCCTTCTTTGTTCGAGGTAAACCTAAAAAAATTCTATAGATATATCCTCCCAAGGAAAACTAGGTACAGGCAAAGGCATATATAAACCATGAGGATTGAGTCATGACTTTGCTTCTTGACATGTAGTGCAGCGAGCAATAAAACGCTCAACATCCCGTCTCATCTTTGGCCAAAATAAATGTGTAGCAAGTACGTCCTCTGTCTTCTTCACGCTAAAGTGTCCCATTAATCCTCCTCCATGCGCCTCCTGCACCAAAAAAAGACGAACGGAGCTAGCTGGAATGCATAGCTTGTTAGCATGAAACACAAATCCATCATTAACGACGAACTTGTTCCACATTGTTCCTTCTTTACAATTCTGCATTACATCTTTAAAATCAGCATCATGCACATATTGATATTTGATGGTCTCCAAACCAAATATTTTGAAGTCAAGTTGTGAAAGCATAGTATAACGACGAGACAATGCATCAGAAATAACATTTTCTTTTCCCTTATTTTGTTTAATGATATAAGGGAAAGTCTCCATGAATTCAACCCAATTAGCATGTCTACGATTCAGTTTAGCTTGACTTTTAATACGTTTCAAAGATTCATGATCAGAGTGTATAACAAATTCTTTGGGCCATAAATAATGTTGCCATGTTTCTAAAGTCCGAACAAGAGCATATAATTATTTATCATAAGTAGAATAATTGACACTAGGCCCACTCAATTTTCAGAAAAATATGCAACAGGTTTGCCATCTTGTAATAACACACCTCCTAATCCAATTCCACTAGCATCACCTTCAAGCTCAAAAGTCTTATTAAAATCAGGAAGTCGGAGTAAAGGAGCATGTGTCAACTTATCTTTCAATACCGTGTAGGCTTCTTCCTGTGCGGTACCCCAAAGAAAAAGCACATCTTTCTTTGTAAGCTCATTGAGAGGTGCAGCAATGGTGCTGAAATCTCTCACAAAACGCCTATAGAATCCAGTGAGGCCAAGAAAACTCCTCACTTGTGTGACCGTTTTGGGCTGCCGCCAACTCTCAGTAGCTTCAATCTGGACTTTGTCAACTTCAATTCCCTATGGAGTAACAACATAGCCAAGAAAAGATACTCGGTCGGTGCAAAAGGTGCACTTCCCAAGGTTACCAAACAAACATGCATCACGTAGAGCAATAAAAACAGCACGTAAATGTTCCAAATGTTCTTCCAAAGATCTGCTATAAATCAATATGTCATCAAAGTAAACTACCACAAATCGTCCAATGAAAGCACGTAAAACTTCGTTCATTAATCTCATGAAAGTACTAGGTGCGTTAGTTAACCCAAAAGGCATGACTAACCACTCATATAATCCAAACTTAGTTTTAAATGCTGTTTTCCATTCATCTCCCAATTTCATATGAATTTGATGGTATCCACTACACAAATCAACCTTGGAGAATATTGTAGAGCCATTCAATTCATCAAGCATATCATCTAGCCTAGGAATAGGATGATGATAACGAATAGTAATATTATTAATGCCTCTACAATCATGTGACGCCCGGGTAATCAAGCTACAGTAACCCTGTGCTAATGATGCCATGTCACCTCGGTTACTGTTAATAAACTCGCATCACTTCGAAACCCAGTTCAAATTTCAAAATTAAAATAAAGGCAAACGATAAAGGTTTTCAAATATTAAAACTAAATGTTCGGGTGGAGCCAAATAATGCATAGGTAATTATGGTGGAGAGACCAAACTTCTATAAAATGTTAAATAATCTAAAATGAATAAACAGTAGCTAAAACTATAAATAAGTGCCTTCTGAATTTTATAAAATACTAAACTATCTTGTTCAGGGGTAAAACTTTTTGTGACGGTAGTTGGAATTGTAACTCTATTTTAGGTGTGGGTTTTACCTTTTGTAAGACTATAAAATATTAAAGAAATAAAAGAAAATAGAAAGCAAAGGTAAGAATAAAATAAAACCAAACAAAAACCAAACCCCCTTCCCCTGGGCCATTCGGCCAACTGGGCATCTAGGCCAGCAGGCCAGCCCACTCCACCTCCTTATCCCCTCGGGCGACCGAACCCTAACTAGCGAGACCCCACTCGCCCCCCCTCTCCCGAGTCTCTTCCCCCACCTCTCGACCCCGTTCTGGATCGGGAAGGGCAGAACGGACCCAGCACCGCGCCCCTGCTCCGACCCCCCCCCCCCGCCCCCCGACGTCGCGCGTCGCCGCGTGCTTCGACGCCTCTACAGCCGCGAATGCCCCCTCCCTCGAATGGCCAAGGCCCACATCGCCGAGAACTGCCAGGACTGTCGCCGCCCCCTCGGTCGATCTACACCACCGGCCGCCCCGAGCATCTCCGGCAACCCCCGCACCTCCCCGAGCGCTTCCCCGACCTCCCTACCTCGTCCACGAGCACCGGGGTGAGCCCCTCGACCGATTCCCGCTCTTATCCCTTCGATCTGTATTGTTTTACTGCCGCTCCTGTGCTCATCCATGTTCACCATAGTCGGAGCTTGGCTCCCGGCGCCTCACCGCCCGTGGCGCGCTCCCGTGCCTCCTGGCCGTTCTGTCCCCCCCTATTGCCCCTTCTGCTGCTGCTATATGCTGTTGTCGCCCTGCCATCGCCGGCCGCACCCGCCGCTGCCGTCATGTTCGCCCGCGACAGCCGCGCCCCGCGCCCCTCCTGGTGAGCCACGTCGCCGCTCCTGTTGTTGCTTCTGCATCGCTTCGGCCTCCGGCGGTCGCCCGTGCATCACCGCGGCCCCGCCCCGCTCAGCCACCACGTCCGCACACCCGCGCCCATTCGGGTTGGCGCCCGTGCGCGCATTGACCAACCCCCGTTTGGCCCCTGTGAGCCTATGACAGGGGGCCCCACGCCCAGAATGTTTTTATAAAAAAAAGGAAAAGGAATTAAAAAAAATAACAATAATAAAAAAATATTAATTAATTAATTAATTAAAGAATTACTTAACTTAATTAATCTAGTTAATTAAACCTAATTAACCTGCTAATAGATCTAACTGCTGTCAATTAGATAACTGCCTATGACATGCAGGACCCACCCATTAGTTGACTGGTCAATGGTCAACTTTGACCGCTTGCATCCTGCTGATGTCATAATGACGTCATAAATGCCTTTTGATTTAATTAATTATGTTAATCCTAAAAATGATTTAAATCTTTTAAAATTAATATAAAATAGACCGTAGCCCGGATGATAAAACTTTGTACATGAAAGTTGCTCAGAACGACGAGACGAATCCGAATACGCAGCCCGTTCGTCTGCCACGCGTCCCTAGCATAGCGAACACGCAACTTTCCCCGTCCGGTTCATCTTCCCGAAAACGCGAAACATCGGGGATACTTTCCCGGATGTTTCTCTCCTTCACCGGTAACACCTCCTACTGCGTTAGCTCACCTCTAGCACCGCGTATTGCCATGTTATGCTTTGTGATGCTTTGATTGCTCTGTTATTTATTGTGTTCCCCCTCCGTTACTTCTTTCCGGTAGACCCCGATGGCTGCCGGTGACCCCTAGTTCGACTACGGAGTTGACGACCCCTCCTTCTTGCCAGAGCAACCAGGCAAGCTCCCCCCCCTTGATCACCAGATATCGCCTATTCTTCTCTATACTGCTTGCATTAGAGTAGTGTAGCATGTTACTATTCGGTTACTCCTATTCTGTTGCATAGCCTGACATTGTTGCTACATCTATTGATACCTTACCTGCAATCCTAAATACTTAGTATAGGATGCTAGTTTATCATCATTGGCCCTACATTCTTGTCAGTCTGCCTTGCTATACTATTGGGCCGTGATCACTCGAGAGGTGATCACGGGTATATACTATATATACATACATACTATACAGATGGTGACTAAAGTCGGGTCAGCTCATTGAGTACCTGCAAGTGATTCGGATAAGGGGGCTGAAAGGACAGGTGGCTCCATCCCGGTAGAGGTGGGCCTGGGTTCCCGACGGCCCCCGACTGTTACTTTGTGGCGGAGCAACAGGGAAGGTTGAGACCACCTAGGAGACAGGTGGGCCTGGCCCTGTTCGGTGTTCGCGGATACTTAACACGCTTAACGAGATCTTGGTATTTGATCTGAGTCTGGCCATTTGGTCTATACGCACTAACCATCTACGCGGGAGTAGTTATGGGTATCCCGGCGTCGTGGTATCAGCCGAAGCCTTCTTGAGTCAGCGACTGAGCGGCGCGCGCCGGGTTGGACTGCGTTAACGCAACTTCCTTTGTAATGGAGGTTGCTAGGTCTGCTCACCGGCCGCGTACGCAACGTGCAGGTGTGCAATGGGCGATGGGCCCAGACCCCTGCGCGCATAGGATTTAGACCGGCGTGCTGACCTCTCTGTTGTGCCTAGGTGGGGCTGCGACGTGTTGATCTTCCGAGGCCGGGCATGACCCAGGAAAGTGTGTCCTACCAAATGGGATTGAGCGTGTTGGGTTATGTGGTGCACCCCTGCAGGGAAGTTAATCTATTCGAATAGCCGTGATCTTCGGTAACAGGACGACTTGGAGTTGTACCTTGACCTTATGACAACTAGAACCGGATAGTTAATAAAATACACCCTTCCAAGTTCCACAGACAACCCGGTGATCGCTTTTCCACAGGGCGACGAGGGGACGATCGCCGGGTAGGATTATGCTATGCGATGCTACTGGAGATGCTACTTGGAGATGCTACTTGGAGATGCTACTTGGAGATGCTACTTGGAGGACTTCAATCTACTCTCTTCTACATGCTGCAAGACGGAGGCTGCCAGAAGCGTAGTCTTCGGTAGGACTAGCTATCCCCCTCTTATTCTAGCATTCTGCAGTTCAGTCCACCGATATGGCCTCCTTACACATATACCCATGCATATGTAGTGTAGTTCCTTGCTTGCGAGTACTTTGGATGAGTACTCACGGTTGCTTTCTCCCCCTTTTTCCCCTTTCCTTTCTTTCTGGTTGTCGCAACCAGATGCTGGAGTCCAGGAGCCAGACGCCACCGTCGACGACGAACCCTACTACACCGGAGGTGCCTACTACTACGTGCAGCCCGCTGACGACGACCAGGAGTAGTTAGGAGGATCCCAGGTAGGAGGCATGCGCCTCTTTCGATCTGTATCCCAGTTTGTGCTAGCCTTCTTAAGGCAAACTTGTTTAACTTATGTCTGTACTCAGATATTGTTGCTTCCGCTGACTCGTCTATGATCAAGCACTTGTATTCGAGCCCTCGAGGCCCCTGGCTTGTATTATTATGCTTGTATGAATATTTATGTTTTATAGTTGTGTTGTGATATCTTCCCGTGAGTCCCTAATCTTGATCGTACACATTTGCATGCATGATTAGTGTATGATTGAATCGGGGGCGTCACAAGTTGGTATCAGAGCCGACTTCCTATAGGAATCCCCCTTCCACACTCCTTGACCGAAGTCGAGTCTAGTCAATTGCCAAACTTTTACTAACATGGCTGTGTGGCTTACGGGCCCACGTCGCCATTGGGTGGTATTAGGATCTTTTATTCCTCGTCTATACTCTGGGATTCTGATCTCTCTTCTATTCAGGGTAAACATTTTACTAACTCTGACATTAGGTTCTCGTACCCACTTACTCCCGGAGAGCCCCGACATGACCGATGATTGCTTGCTTCACCAGAAGATTCTACAGACACTCCTTGATATTTTTCGAGACACTTGTGCCCACCGCCTTTGCAAATTCCCTGCCACTGTTTTATCATTATGGATAACTACATACACTTGCCCTTTCAATCCCATTGATCTTGTTATTACAAGATACGCCGAAAATTCTCTCTATTGTTCCGAGAATAATTTGTGCCTACTGCCTTGCAGTTCTAAGCCACCTGAATACCCCTATTGAAAATTCCTCGCACTTATTGAGTATCTGTTCATCCCCAGTTGTTCGTATGCTTCATAAGATACTCTGAAATACTATTCGACCTTCTGAGCATCCTCTTCAAACTATTGCTCTGCAAATACTTGTATGCTTACATTATGGATGCTCCCATATCACTAGCAATATTCACTAGTATCTTTTGACACCATCATTTTGATCCTATTGATTCAACATGTGTGCGAACGCACACAATCATCTATCAACCCTTCTAAATTATCTTTCCGGCTCAGACGTCATTTTGAACATGAGCTGGATCTCGACCAACCTATTTGTCGTCAATTGTGCCTCTGGTCTATACAACTTATCCATCCTTGATCAGAGCGTCTACTTCAGATCCTTTGTTTTGGAAATCATAGTTCCTTTGTTATCTAAGCATCGAATTATTCCGATGTTTTATAATATGATGCTCGTCCATTCTTTCTTCCTGATTGTTGGATTGTTATCCGACAGTGTCCTTCATATTCAATCACCTTGTGAGTTCTTCCCCTGATACATAGTGCCTTTGGTAAATTGTATCATCTGCTTGGCCAACTAGGCTCTGCTTTCGAGCTTGTGATATTTACTCTTGAAACTTGTGGTATATGTTTCTAAGAAGCCCTTATGGGTTGAATATATGCCTTCTCTAAACCGTGTGAATCCAAAAGTTTTCACGAGTCATACCATTCCGGTGTTCTTACTAGATAATTTTCTGCTCTACAACTTCTTCGAAAACGAGAAGTAAATGATAGGTTAGGCATTGAAGAAGTGGGAGTCGACCTTGAACTTTGTGTTCATGCCCATGGATCCGATGTGGATCCTATCATGGAAGCTTCTTGTAATAATAACTATTTCCTTGATATAATATCATTTGGTATCTGTGAATTGATCCTTTGCAAACATGGTTCCGACCATATTTTCTCCTTGATTCCATTTCTTGGACAAGTTACATCACTTGTCTTCTACAAGTCAATACGCCTGCCCAACCTCTATTATGATCTACCTTTGAGTATTACCCCTAGTATGTCGAGGATATCTTTCCATTGCACTACATCTTATAAACTTTGATGAAGTACTACCTTACCTTGTCTTTGTCACTTCATGGGTTCTGGGTTGTTTGTCGATCGAGAACACCGATAAGTGAATCGATTCTGCTCGCCGAATCAATAACTCTTAAGTAATTTTCGTTGCCTACGACTTTAGTAACCCTTCAAGTCATTCCTAGTCTGATTGGCTATATCATTATCGTGCAACTTTTTAAATGTGCTATCTGGTCCTTCTTTCCGAATCACAATTTTCGACGATGAGCTAAGCTTACGTCGACTTTCCTCATCATATCGTTTCGCCTTGAACAACAAGCTTGATTCTGAGTTCGTGTCGTATCCGTGGTTTCAATAACTTTTCGCTCCATCCTTCCATTTGCTTGATGACATTGATGAGCGATTATATCTTCATGAAACCTCTCGACAAATGTGTCATGATCATCATCAACATTCTGAGCTCCTCAAAAATATCAATTGAATTCATGATGAGAAATACCATCCTTGCCCTTGATGATTTGTGTTATCATCGACCACTCGATTGCCTTCCGTTCAACACAAACTTGTTCGTGTTTTGTGTTATACCTTGAGATCCTTGCTATCCAACATTCGTTCTTCTTTACCGTGGGTATTACCATCTTTTATGTCAAGAATGTTGTGAGAATTTCACCACCTCTTAAGAATTCTTGATGCAGGTGATACCTTTTGCCATACCCGTTCATTCCTTGGTCCTCGTGTTATTTCTAACCAAAAAAAACCTGACAATTGAACTTGGATGTGTGATTTTAAAACTTCTAGCAACCCTCTTGCTTTGAAGTTAATGGTCGGCCGTTCATTCTTAGACTACTGATTATTGAATCACCATTCTGACATTCGTCGTGCAACCCAACCCATATTTCGGGTGCACCTTTCAACCAATGTTTAATTGTGTATCTTTTCCTTGAGCATACATCGTTATATCATTTGATCTGGCAAATGTTATCGCATTGTTCACATAATTGTGGAAATCCATCTTTTGAAAATCTCAATGAATTGTAGCTGGGTCAATCAGCCACCTCCTCACTTCTCCTTGATTTAATGACGAACTCGTGTGTCGGAACTCGCTCCATAGTTCATTTCACGAGAATCTTACATTGTCATCTCGTCAATTATGTTGCACCTTTTCTTCCTAGGTATCCTGCTACCAATCAGAACTGAATCTCGGTCTGATATGATGGTTGGAACATATTTCCAGGAGTTATAAACATCTTTACATGACCCGGTAAGGTGATGTCATGCCTAGCACACCTGGCCGTAGGACCTATTGTTATAGTTTCCTTTTTAACAAGGTTAGCCATTCTTTCATGAGGAAATTGTAAGACTTATTCTATAAGTTGTTCCTGATGGATCCTTTGTGAATACAAAGTCCAACCTTGCTTAAAGACCATGTCTATGCTACCTCAAAGCATGTTTGTGGTACTCTGAATTTCAACAAGAACATTTGAAGCCCAATGCTAAATGTTTCTTGCTCAATTATCCAAACACCGTTGTATCGGTAATGTCATGAAATTTCTCTCCCCTTACCTAAAGAGTTTTCTACATTATATCCTGTCATGGATATCATGCTCTACTTGTCCTTGGGAAGGATATACCTGAAATATGTGTTTAAACATATTTTCCTTTCCATTGTTCTGTTTAACCTGGTAATCATATTTTCCTTTCCATTGTTTGGTTTAACCTTTCTTGTGATCTATATGATCTAAGCAGTAATATTCTCCTGCTTTTGTAAACACCTCGATGTACAATTCTGTCAGAAAGAACCTATTACTTTTGTTGATGACATTCTGGTAACCACCGATGGATGAGAACTTTGCCTATTGGTCCGCCTCATTTCAACGAGCAGGAAAATGATTCTCTTCGTCCCTCGCCCTTGGTATCGACGTTGTTACTGACTTATAACTGACATGCTAATCTCTGACATGCCTTGCTTACATGATCGTGCAAGACATCATTGCCCTTCCTACTTTTAACCCACATGATGGGCCCATAACCCACAGTTCCACAGGATCGGAGCCTGACTCTTCTGTACACCCTGTTTCCAAAGATATTCCTCACGCTTGGCTTCGTATATAATTCACGAGCCACCTTTCGTGTGATCCTCAGTTCTGGTATTAATACCAATACTTAATTCCGTTGCTCCGAACCCCTTTCACACTCTGTTTCAGGCATCGAATGATTGCCTACCCATTTGAAACTTTGGTACCATCATATATTGCACTCAACGAATTCACTGAAATACAACTCGTGGGGTACCTCGTGTATTTCCCATTGAGTTCACCGTCTGATGCCCAGCTTTGTGGAGATGCGTTCTTCCGGAGTATTTCCCCCTGGCCGTGTTCGTAGGACGATGGAGATCCCGAAGAAAGGATGATGACTCGATAATGGTGACTTGAAGCAGAGAAATGAAGACATCAACGAAAGGGATCAACCTCTTCGAAAGGGCAGCCAAGACCGAGAAGACTCGTTTAGGTTTTTCGCTACCAGCACCTCCCCTCCCCCTTACTCCGCTGCTTAAATCTCGAGACGAGATTTCTTGTAGTAGAGGAGAATTGTGACGCCCGGGTAATCAAGCTACAGTAACCCTGCGCTAATGATGCCATGTCACCTCGATTACTGTTAATAAACTCGCATCACTTCGAAACCCAGTTCAAATTTCAAAATTAAAATAAAGGCAAACGATAAAGGTTTTCAAATATTAAAACTAAATGTTCGGTTGGAGCCAAATAATCCATAGGTAATTATGGTGGAGAGACCACACTTCTATAAAATATTAAATAATCTGAAATGAATAAACAGTAGCTAAAACTATAAATAAGTGCCTTCTGAATTTTATAAAATACTAAACTATCTTGTTCAGGGGTAAAACTTTTTGTGACGGTAGTTGGAATTGTAACTCTATTTTAGGTGTGGGTTTTACCTTTTGTAAGACTATAAAATATTAAAGAAATAAAAGAAAATAGAAAGCAAAGGTAAGAATAAAATAAAACCAAACAAAAACCAAACCCCCTTCCCCTGGGCCATTCGGCCCAACTAGGCATCTAGGCCAGCAGGCCAGCCCACTCCACCTCCTTATCCCCTCGGGCGACCGAACCCTAACTAGCGAGACCCCACTCCTCCCACTCGCCCCCACTCTCCCGAGTTTCTTCCCCCACCTCTCGACCCCGTTCTGGATCGGGAAGGGCAGAACGGACCCAGCACCGCGCCCCTGCTCCGACCCCCCCCCCCCCCCCGACGTCACGCGTCGCCGTGTGCTTCGACGCCTCTACAGCCGCGAATGCCCCCTCCCTCGAATGGCCAAGGCCCACATCGCCGAGAACTGCCAGGACTATCGCCGCCCCCTCGGTTGATCTACACCACCGGCCGCCCGAGCATCTCCGGCAACCCCCGCACCTCCCCGAGCACTTCCCCGACCTCCCTACCTCGTCCACGAGCACCGGGGTGAGCCCCTCGACCGATTCCCGCTCTTATCCCTTCGATCCGTATCGTTTTACTGCCGCTCCTGTGCTCGTCCATGTTCGCCATAGTCGGAGCTTGGCTCCCGGCGCCTCACCGCCCGTGGCGCGCTCCCGTGCCTCCTGGCCGTTCCGTTCCCCCCTATTGCCCCTTCTGCTGCTGCTATATGCTGCTGTCGCCCTGCCATCGCCGGCCGCACCCGCCGCTGACGTGCTGCTCGCCCGCGACGGCCGCGCCCCGTGCCCCTCCTGGTGAGCCATGTCGCCGCTCCTGCTGTTGCTTCTGCATCGCTTCGGCCTCCGGCGGTCGCCCGTGCATCACCGCGGCCCCGCCCCGCTCAGCGCCTCGCCGGCAACCCCCCGGGCGCCCTATCGGGCACCGGCCACCACGTCTGCACACCCGCGCCCATTCGGGCTGGCGCCCGTGCGCCCATTAACCAACCCCCGTTTGGCCCCTGTGAGCCTATGATAGGGGGCCCCACGCCCAGAACGTTTTTATAAAAAAAGGAAAAGGAATTAAAAAAATAACAATAATAAAAAATATTAATTAATTAATTAATTAAAGAATTATTTAACTTAATCAATCTAGTTAATTAAACCTAATTAACCTGCTAATAGATCTAACTGCTGTCAATTAGATAACAGCCTATGACATGCGGGACCCACCCATTACTTGACTGGTCAATGGTGAACTTTGACCGCTTGCATCCTGCTGATGTCATAATGACGTCATAAATGCCTTTTGATTTAATTAATTATGTTAATCCTAAAAATGATTTAAATCTTTTAAAATTAATATAAAGTAGACCGTAGCCCGGATGATAAAACTTTGTACATGAAAGTTGCTCAGAACGACGAGACGAATCCGAATACGCAGCCCGTTCATCTGCCACGCGTCCCTAGTATAGCAAACACGCAACTTTCCCCCTCCGGTTCATCTGCCTGAAAACGCGAAACATTGGGGATACTTTCCCGGATGTTTCCCTCCTTCACCGGTAACACCTCCTACTGCGTTAGGTCACCTCTAGCACCGCGTATTGCCATGTTATGCTTTGTGATGCTTTGATTGCTCTATTATTTATTGTGTTCCCCCTCCGTTACTTCTTTCTGGTAGACCCCAATGGCTGCCGGTGACCCCCAGTTCGACTACGGAGTTGACGACCCCTCCTTCTTGCCAGAGCAACCAGGCAAGCCCCCCCCCCTTGATCACCAGATATCGCCTATTCTTCTCTAAACTGCTTGTATTAGAGTAGTGTAGCATGTTACTGTTCGGTTACTCCTATTCTGTTGCATAGCCTGACATTGTTGCTACATCTGTTGATACCTTACCTGCAATCCTAAATACTTAGTATAGGATGCTAGTTTATCATGATTGGCCCTACATTCTTGTTAGTCTGCCTTGCTATACTATTGGGCCGTGATCACTCGGGAGGTGATCACGGGTATATACTATATATACATACATACTATACAGATGGTGACTAAAGTCGGGTCAGCTCATTGAGTACCCGCAAGTGATTCGGATAAGGGGGTTGAAAGGACAGGTGGCTCCATCCCGGTAGAGGTGGGCCTGGGTTCCCGACGGCCCCCGACTGTTACTTTGTGGCGGAGCGACAGGGCAGGTTGAGACCACCTAGGAGACAAGTGGGCCTAGCCCTGTTCGGCGTTCGCGGATACTTAACATGCTTAACGAGATCTTGGTATTTGATCTGAGTCTGGCCATTTGGTCTATACACACTAACCATCTACGCAGGAGTAGTTATGGGTATCCCGGCGTCGTGGTATCAGCCGAAGCCTTCTTGACGTCAGCGACTGAGCGGCGCGCGCCGGGTTGGACTGCGTTAACGCAACTTCCTTTGTAATGGAGGTTGCTAGGTCTGCTCACCGTCCGCGTACGCAACGTGCAGGTGTGCAATGGGCGATGGGCCCAGACCCCTGCGCGCATAGGATTTAGACCGGCGTGCTGACCTCTCTGTTGTGCCTAGGTGGGGCTGCGACGTGTTGATCTTCCGAGGCCAGGCATGACCCAGGAACGTGTGTCCGACCAAATGGGATCGAGCGTGTTGGGTTATGTGGTGCACCCCTGCAGGGAAGTTAATCTATTCGAATAGCCGTGATCTTCGGTAACAGGACGACTTGGAGTTGTACCTTGACCTTATGACAACTAGAACCGGATACTTAATAAAACACACCCTTCCAAGTTCCTAAGACAACCCGGTGATCGCTTTTCCACAGGGCGACGAGGGGAGGATCGCCGGGTAGGATTATGCTATGCGATGCTACTGGAGATGCTACTTGGAGATGCTACTTGGAGATGCTACTTGGAGGACTTCAATCTACTCTCTTCTACATGCTGCAAGACGGAGGCTGCCAGAAGCGTAGTCTTCGGTAGTACTAGCTATCCCCCTCTTATTCTGGCATTCTGCAGTTCAGTCCACCGATATGGCCTCCTTACACATATACCCATGCATATGTAGTGTAGTTCCTTGCTTGCGAGTACTTTGGATGAGTACTCACGGTTGCTTTCTCCCCCTTTTTCCCCCTTTCCTTTATTTCTGGTTGTCGCAACCAGATGCTGGAGTCCAGGAGCCAGACGCCACCGTCGACGACGAACCCTACTACACCGGAGGTGCCTACTACTACGTGCAGCCCGCTGACGACGACCAGGAGTAGTTAGGAGGATCCCAGGCAGGAGGCCTACGCCTCTTTCGATCTGTATCCCAGTTTGTGCTAGCCTTCTTAAGGCAAACTTGTTTAACTTATGTCTGTACTCAGATATTGTTGCTTCCGCTGACTAGTCTATGATCGAGCACTTGTATTCGAGCCCTCGAGGCCCCTGGCTTGTATTATGATGCTTGTATGACTTATTTATGTTTTAGAGTTGTGTTGTGATATCTTCCTGTGAGTCCCTAATCTTGATCGTACACATTTGCGTGCATGATTAGTGTATGATTGAATCGGGGGCGTCACAAATCAACACACATACGCGATGTACCATCCTTTTTTGGCTCTAGAATAATAGGAACAACACAAGGACTAAGGGATTCGCGTATATAACCTTTGTTGAGCAGCTCCTGTACTTTACGCATAATCTCCTTCGTCTCCTTTGGATTGGTACGGTATGGTGCACGGTTGGGTAATGATGCAGCAGGAATTAAATCAATCTGATGCTCAATCCCTCGAATGGGAGGTAATCCTGGTGGCACGTCTTGTGGAAAGACGTCAGCGAACTCCTGCAAAATGTTAGTGACAGCAGGAGGCAAAGAGGAAGGCACGTCCTCGAATGAAAATAATGCCTCTTTGCACACAAAAGCATAGCAAACAGATTTGCTGAAATCTAGCACATCAATATTAGATTTAGTGGCAAGTAAACATGCACTTTTCAATTTAATTTCAGAAGCAACACTAGATGGTTTACTATTAGGCTTCATTTGTTGCTCAAATTCTTTTGCCACAATTTGATTTTCACTCTTATTTTTCTCTTGTTTTGCTTTATTAGCTCTATTAATATCATCTTTCAAAATGGAATCAGGAGTCATAGCAAGCAAAGTAATATTTTTATCCTTATGAACAAGAGTATACTGATTGTTTCTACCATGGTGTATAGAATTTTTATCAAATTGCCATGGTCGACCAAGTAATAAGGAACATGCTTGCATAGGTACCACATCACAATCAACATAATCAACATATGTAGAGATACTAAAATGCACACGAATAGTACGTGTTACCTTAACCTTGCCGCTGTTGTTGAACCATTGGATGCAGCAAGGATGTGGATGTGGTCTTGTGGTGAGAGATAGCTTCTCCACCATCTCCATGCTAGCCAAGTTGTTGTAGCTCCCTCCGTCTATGATGACGCGCACAGAATGTTCCTTCACAACTCCCTTTGTATGGAACAAATTGTGCCTCTGATTTTGCTCAGATTGTGTGACCTGCACACTCAAAACACGTTGAGAAACTAAAAATTCATACCTGTCAGCGTCTTCAGGAGCCATGTATTGCGTCTTATGATCAGAATCATCTCCACCATGTTCTTGACGTGTAGTAAGAGCCAAAGTCTCCTCATCATTGTCACTAGCGGACTCATACCCACCATCCTCAGTAGCAATCATCACATGCTGAGATTTGCATTCTCGCGCATAATGTCCTCTTCCCTTACAACGATGACAAATAATATCACTTGTGTGCTCTGTTGATTCCGTGGAAGAAGAAGAGCTCTCTGAAGGCCCGGTAGGTGTGCTCTCGGCAGATAGTGGTGGTTGTGCCTGCTTTCTTGTATCACGGCTGGAGGTGGCACCTGATGGAGGTGCTGGTGCAGTGGAATTAGAAGATGCACGAGGTGTCCATGATGAAGGTCGACGTACAGCAAAGTTAGTTTGCGCCAATGCTTGTCGATCCTGCACTTCACGTTCAGCTTTACAAGCAAGATGGAATAAACAAGTGATATTAGTATACTCCTTATACTCTAGAATGGTCTGAATCTCTCTATTTAAACCACCCATAAAACATGCAAGCATAGCTTCATTCTACTCAACAATACCACATCTAATCATGCCAGTTTGTAATTCATGATAATATTCTTCTACAGAATTTTTCCCTTGTCTTAAACGCTCCAATTTCTGAATCAATTCACGTTGATAATATGGTGGAACCCAACGAGTACGCATAGAAGTTTTCAAAGCAGCCCAAGTAGTGGGAATAGGATATAATCTACAATGTTCAGACCACCATACACACGCAAAACTAGTGAAAGCACAAACAGCAGCAGCAACCCGTCTCTCCTCGGGATATTGTAAACATGTAAAACATTGTTCAGTTTCTAACTCCCAAGTAAGATATACATCAGGAATGTATCTACCCTCAAACGGTGGAATATTCAATTTCAGTTTAGGAACATGGTCATGATCTCGTACCTGAGGTGGTGGTGCAGGCCTACCGTTGCGAATAAATACCTGAGGTCGACCTGCCGGTGGTGGTGCTGGTGGCTGCACATAGTTCTGATTTTGATCAACCTCATCCTCGTAATAGTCCTCCACCTCTGCAGTAGCAATAGGAGCTACAGAAGCAGCAACAGCAGTAGCAGCAGCACTAGAATGTTGTCCTGGCTCAATAGGAACACGCTGTGCTCGCCCTACTGTATCGCGGCGTAGAACTGGTTGTGGGAGACGTTTGAGTAATTCATCGAACTTGGCGTCCAACTTAGTGTCAATTGTCTTCTCAATGTCATCCATCCTCTCCAAGGCCTTTCCAAAGCTAGCCATCACGTCTTCCACCTGTTGACCCAACATTTGATGAAACTTATCACGAAGCTCCTTGTTCATCATGTTCTCCTAGTCAATCTCGTCGGCTTGTGTTCCTGCCATAGTTAGCAGCAATAGAAACAGACAAGAATATGATCCTACAGACTACTGGAATATGGTGGTGGTGGTGTGTCACAAATCCTTCAAGTGAATCTCAAATTCTTACCAGTTCTTACCCAACAGCAGGTGGTGATCGACAACCGTTGTAGTCAAAACTCTCAAATCTTGGATAGAGTGATTACCAGGGAGAGTCAAACACACGACGTAGATGTATGTAGAGCTGGGAAGGCTTATAATATGGTAGCAAAAGGGTCATCAATAATCAATTCAGAGATGCAAAGTTGAATAAACGCTCAACGACGGTACTGTGCTGGTCCTAGGCTAGACCGTGCTAGAGACGCAAGCCTAGAACACTAACAAAATCATGGCGCTGCAGGGAAACAAGGGAAAAGCACACTCTAGAAGAAAAAAAATCGCTCTGTTTTTTTGTGCTCCTCTTTTTTTGGCGAAAAATCATTATAATGGCTAGTGTCTCAAAACTCTTCCCAGGTCAAACTGACAGGATGGGCATGAATTTTTTTTGACAATTTTTTTTCGGAAATCAAGGCAGCGACGACGAAAAAGTGCGACAAAAAAGCACTATAATGGCGAATGTCTCAAAACACTCCCTTGGACCTAAAAATAGGATAGTGAAAAACTATTTTCGGTCGACAAAATTTTGGCCTAAAACCTGCCCGAGGGTCTCCGAACTCTTTTTTTTTTGAAACCTACTCAGGCAAGGAAACATGAATTGGAAATTAGATGGCTCTCGAAAATAAACCTAATATGAAAGGAACTCGGTTTGGTGGTGGATATATGGTGGTAGGATATGGCAGCGGTGGTGGTATATGGTAGCGGTGGTGGTATATGGATACGGATCGGTGGTGGTATATGGATACGGATTGGTGGTGGATATGGATTCAGAGTGGTGGCGGATCAGCAGTGGTGGTAGATGGCAGGAGCGATGACGATGGTGCGGCGGCGGCGTGCCAACTTGTGAACAGAACTCTAAACTGTAAGGGAAACTAGACGCTAAGACCATATCACGCCCAAGATGCGACCCTATCCTAAAGGAACTCGAAGGTCCCACCAAGGATAGAAGCGCATCTTGAAGACGCTTTTGCAAGGTGGATATCATTACATCGTTCCATTACATAATAGTTGGGGATACATACAACAGGCATACAATGCCACACGAATACAACATCATCATACATAAGAGCACCATCCGACTACGGATGAAACACAAACAGAAACTCAAATGACATCCACCCTGCTAGCCCAGGCTGCCGACCTGGAACCTATCCCCTGATCGAAGAAGAAGTAGAAGAAGAACTCCAAAACAAGTAAACATCGCTCTCGCATCATGATCATCGCTTTACCTGTACCTGCAACTGTTGTTGTAGTAATCTGTGATCCACGAGGACTCAGCAATCCCATTACCATGGGTATCAAGACTAGAAAATCTTAAAGGGTAGGGAAGGGGTAAAGTGGTGAGGTTGCAGCAGCGACTAAACATATATGGTGGCTAACATACGCAAATGAGAGCGAGAAGAGAAACAACGGAACGGTTGTAAAGCTAGCAATAATCAAGAAGTGATCTTGAAACTACTTACATTCAAACATAACCCAAAACCGTGTTCACTTCCCGGACCCCGCCGAAAAGAGACCATCACGGCTACACACGCGGTTGATGCGTTTTAATTCGAAACTGGTGTCAAGTTCTCTACAACCGGATATTAACAAATTCTCATCTGCCACATAACCGTGGGCACGGCTATCAAAAGTTTAAACCCTGCAGGGGTGTCCCAACTTAGCCCATCACAAGCTCTCACGGTCAACGAAGGATATTCCTTCTCCCAGGAAGACCGGATCAGTCTCGGAATCCCGGTTTAGAAGACATTTCGACAATGGTAAAACAAGACCAGCAAGACCGCCCGGATGTGCCGACAAATCCCGATAGGAGCTGCACATATCTCGTTCTTAGGGCACACCGGATGAACACTATGTACAACTAAAACCAGACCACAAGTTTCCCTGAGGTGGCGCTGCAAGTGGCTCTAGTTCGGACCAACACTCAGAGGAGCACTGGCCCGGGGGTGGGGGCTTAAATAAAGATGACCCTCAGGCTCCGGAAACCCAAGGGAAAAAGGCTTAGGTGAGGCAAATGAACCAAGGTTGGGCCTTGCTGGAGGAGTTTTATTCAAAGCAAATTGTCAAGTGGGTCCCATAATCACCCAACCACGTAAGGAACGCAAAATCAAGGAACATAAGACCGGTATGACAGAAACTAGGGCAGCAAGAGTGGAGCAAAACACTAGGCATAAGGTCGAGCCTTCCACCCTTTACCAAGTATATAGATGCATTAATTAAATAAGAGATATTGTGATATCCCAACATAATCTTGTCCATCATGGATCAATCTTTAACTTCACCTGCAACTAACAACGCTATAAGAGGGGCTGAGCAAAGCGGTAACATAGCCAAACAATGTTTTGCTAGGAAGGGTGAAAAGGTTAGAGGCTGACATGGAAATTTGGGAGGCTTGAAGAGCAAGTGATAGGTAGCGCAACATTGCGATAGAACAAAGAAACTATCATAGCAATGATAGTAGTCAGATCCAGGGTAGTGGTCATCTTGCCTGAAATCCCGCTAGGAAGAAGAATGAGTCCATGAAGAAGATGAAGCCACGAAGACGAACCAAGCGTAGATGAACGAATCCTCACGATCGCAACAAACAGGAACTAGCGAGAAGGAGCACAACCAGAAAGAAGCAAACAACAAGGTAAACACCCAACACATAGACATGACAAGATGCACAACCAAGCATGATGCATGACAAAGGCTAGATGAGGCTACTCATGGCAAGAGATGATGCATACGAGAGCAACATATCAAAGCAAGTTTAAATGAGGTCGGAAACAACATATAACAAATCTGGTAAGTCCTCATAAGAAAATTTTGAAATTGGTACAGATTTGAATAAACCTTATGTTCGAGTTGTTAAACAACAAGTTAAGATGCACCAAGATGATCTACACGAAATTCTAGTCAAGTTACAAATAAAGTTCAATTAGTTCGGAGCTGCAGCCTAGAAGATATGAGCAAAACAAGTTAAACATGGCATTGATGCAAAATGCATTCAAACGTCAAGCAAACACATTCAAAACATGGATGCAACATGATAATATGAAACTGCATGCAAAATCAAGCAAGTTTCATATAAAGCACACTCAAAACGGAGCAACGGTTCAACACATACACATGAAACAAGTTTAAAGGACAAGCTGTCCAAAACAACAACTAGGCATCTAGCAAGCATCAAAACAATATGCTACATCACCTCAACATGAAAATAAAAGGCATGGACATGATGTACAGATGAAGCATAACAAAACATGAACACTGAGCTATCTCCATAAAACACTATAACATGCTCAAAAGGACATGGCAAGATTGCAAAGAATAACAGTTCACAGACTTGACAAAATCACAGAACATGACAGAAATAACATCAGGTTGCAATGTTTAGAGCTATCAAACAATATGTTACAGCAAGCTATCATGGCAAAATAGAGCATGGCATGCTAATACTAAAGAGAAAGGACAAAACTCGCTTACCGAACTAATTCCAAAGATCAACAGAAAAGATGGTAGCATTCATGCAAACATGGCAAGTAATATGACAGATTCAGAATAATAGAACATGGCAGGAACAACAATAAGTAGGCATGTGGGTGAGGTTGTACCACTCACCACAGAGCGTTAAATGGCATGACAAGGTGACCAACCGTAAGAAGACACATTTATGGAGCTAAACATGGCAATAGCATAGTCATAGGGTGCATGGATCACTAGCAAAACTCATGGCAAAACTGAACTTAATGTAAACAGGCTGACAGCAACATTATTTAGCAACTTAAGAGCAAGATTACAACAAGCTACAGCAGGCTATAAGTACAAACAGGGGTATGGATGAGCATGACATGTGTAACAAAAAATTCTTAGTGAACATCTCCAGATTATGCATAGAATGACCTGTAGCAGCAGATTTACATAGCATCATGATATAATAGATTCAACCTAGCAAAACAGTAACAACAAGTACCCTACTTCATGAGCTAGATGCACTCACTACAAGACTCACAAAAATACATGGATTGCACCACTGTAAAGATGGCATTATTCAGCTCAAAACTCATGTGGACATCAAGCTCATAGGATGCACACACAAAATGCAACGAAAATGACAAAACAACAAGTTACAACAGTCTCAGCAGGTTAACATCATATAGCACTCTTGCAACGATGATTAGGGCATCAAGATGGACTCAAACAAGCATTTCACGCTGGAATGAAATGTAGAGCATCTCACAATGAACAATTTTATATACTATACATGTAAAATGGAGTTACGAGCAGGATGTTGCGCTAGGTCAAACAAGTGCACATGAGATGAAAATCTGGGGACTTGGACGTTTTTTCACCTCGCGAAAAAAACTGGTAGGTCGGGGTTGGCTGCTTCCCTCCTACAGAACCACTCCGGCGGAAGTCAACAGTGATGGTGGGGTGATGTGGGACTCCGGCGAAGGTCGGGGAGGCCGTGAATGGGTAGATCGGGCGCAGGGCAACCCATTCCCGACGATGGGGCGGCTTGGGGCGGCGCGAGCGTGTAGATCAGGGGGGGCATCCATGGCGGCCTGCAGAGCTCGGGATAGAGAGAGATCGCTTGGGGTGAGAGAGAGAGAGAGCAAGGGAAAACGAGGGAGATGGGGGAAGGGCACGGGGCACTGGCCTGGGGTCGGAGTCACCGACGACGTGGACGGGCGGCGAAGGCGCTCGCCGGTGGCGGGGTGCACTGGATCGGGAGCTGCGGGCGGTGAGCGCTCAGGCGTGGAGGCGGAGGCACGCGGGAGGCTGGGGCGTCCTCGGGCCCAGGTGGGCTTGGCGGGCCTCGATCTTGGTTCCGCGGGCCGCGGCGGTGGGGGAGCAGGCTAGGGCGACGTGTCGCGCAATGATAGGGGGAGGGCGGCGGCAGCGTCGGTGCTGAGGTGGCGGCCTCTGATTGGCCGGAGCGACGTGGAGCGGCGGTGGACGCGTCCGGCGGCGGGGTGGACATGTCCGTGGCACGGAGGAGGCTTTGATCTAGGGTTTGCCCGAAAATTCGGGGGAGGGGACTGATTTATAGGTAGAGGGAGCTAGGAGTGGCCAAATGGGGAGCGGTTTTCGACCACACGATCGTGATCCAATGACCAAAAGCATGGAGGGGGTTTGGATGGGCTCATGGGTTGTGGTGAAGAGGGGCTGGGCTGCAAAGAGAGTGGGGTTTCAGGCTACGCGGTTAACCGTTGGGGCGCCAAATGGACTCCAAATGCGACGAAAATTGACAGGCGGTCTACCTACTCTAAGACAACACCGCACACCAAGTTTCATCCCATTTCGAGAACATTTTTATGCCACTCACAAAATGAGGTCTGAGAGGTGACAGGGCACGTGCGAGTGTGGTTGGGCTCAGAACGGGCAACAAAGAGAACCGGGGAAACCCGAACGGATGCAATTTTTGAAAACCATGCAGATGAAATGCATATGATGAAATGGCAAAATGCAACATGCAAGAAAATGACATGGCAACAACGACGAATAGCTGGAAGACACCTGGCGCATCGGATTCAGGGCGTTACTACTCTCCTCCACTAACAAGAGATCTCGTTCCGAGATCTTAGGAACGAGACGGAAGAGAAAGAGGATGAGGTGAAGTAAGAACGCGCGAGAAAAGATGAACAAAGTCGAGAGCAGTCGGGTAGAAAAGATGAACGGCGAATATGAAGAGAATGAAAAGCTCAAGAAAAAGATAGATTATGGAACCACTCCGGTTAGAACAAGATAGGGAAGGAATAAGAATGGAAGAATTTAGGCGGCACTCCGGCTGAAAATGGAAGGAATAGAACATGAACTTAACCCAATGAGATGGCACTTGACGAGATGACCAATGCAATGCCTCCGGAAGAATTGAAAGAATTGAATGAAAAGAACTTCGAAGGAAGGATTGAATGGAGTTGTTGAGAAAATCAACAATGAAAGAATAATCTTGTTGTGGATTTATCAAAAACAACTCAAAACTTGAGGTGAAATTATACCACAACCAAATGTCTGAAAAGCTGAGAAGAACGAAGAAAAAGAAAAACTCCACTTTAGAAGAATACGGAGAATTAATTGCACTTCGAGAAGTGAGAAGAAAAGATACTTGAACTCCACCAACAAGAATCTTGATGAACTCTTGAAGAATGAATTTAATCATGAAGAACCACCGCGAAGAACTCCGGTGACGAAAGGATGATGAGATGGAATGAAGGATGAAACAATAAGATGAGCCTTGCGATGATTTTGATGGAGGTCCGATGAAATGACCGAGGAAATCTGAACTCCGGAAAAGAAAATATGAAAACACTTGGAGCTAGAATTTATTCATGAAGAACAAACTCCAAAGAAAGGGATTAATCACTTTTAGGAAATAAGAATAAGATTTATTGTATGCTTATCCTTCATCAAATTAAATTGATGACAAGCAATGGATTTTTCATACTACTTATTCTTCTTGAAAAGGATTGAAAAGTGACATATCGTAAACTTGAGAAGGTCTTCATGAACCACTGGTAGGATTGGAAAGAACGAATGAATTAATATGATAATCAAAGAAAAAGAATCTTGGACGGACCACCGTAAGAATTCAAAAATTACTGATGAAAGAGAATGAATCACCGGTGAGAATTAGAAGGCAAATATGCTTGAGGGGATTTAGATGCAAAACAACAAAGAAATAACAAGTTGATTAAGGAATACTTGTCAGATGCGTCGGGATAATTGGATAACGATAGCTGAAATGTGAGGATGAAGAATTCTTATGGAACGATGGCCTATGGTGAGAATAAATGGAAAATCAACTCCTGACATACTCCGGATGGTTAAGAAAAGAATATCTATCAAATGGAATAATTCGAGAGGATAACATGAAGCTAGAACCATGAATCTTCAAGAGAACGGGAAAGATTTAGAGGAAAAACTCTTCTTCGGTCTTCAAATGACGACGAGAAACACCACCAAAATTACTGACGTCCTCCGGGAGAATGAAAAGCGAAGAGGTTGAGCCAACAATGAAATGATTTGAAATCGATCTTGGAAAGGCATCTGACTGATGGCATCCATTCTTACGTCAAACTTGAAAAGAATTTGAGAATAACTCCGGGAGAATTAGAAGAGTCAGGTAAGATCCTGGGAAAAGACCTATGGGTTAGGGCCCACTAAAGAGAAAAACACCGTTGGAAAGGGGTGTTGAACAGATAGATGATGCACCGGAACAATTGAAATATTTGAATGAGGTGACAACCTCGAATTAAATCAAACACAGGAGAATCTCCTAAGATGTATTGAGCACTCCGGAAGGATAAACGGGCGAGAGGCGAACGAACAAGAGGAACACTTGATCCAAGGGAAAAGAATGTGATCAACCCGAAAAAAACTTGAATTGAGTCCACCGAAAAAGAAATGAAGAATGTCAAACAAAAGAGAATTCACCGGTTGAAACAATTGACTAAAGACTGAAGAGGTTCCACATGAATGAAATTGATGATCGAAACAGACTTAGGCTCCGGGAAGAAGAGGGTGGGAGGGCGGGAAAACAAAGGCAACTTGGAAGGGGAAAAACCAATGAATAACTTCAAGAGGAAACACCGGTTGAAAGAATGCAAATGCTTCGCACGAGTAGGATGGATACTCGATTACGGACTCCGGCTCCGAGGAGAAAAAGGATGGACGGGTGGGAAAAAGAAAACAACTGAGGATTGAACTTGGCAGTGATGAAGAGGCTCGAGTCAACTTGACGAGAAATGCACCGGATGAAAAGAGATGAGAACCAACAACCGAAAAACCAACTGCGTGATCCTAAAGAAAGTTTGAAAGGGAAGGGGAGTAATTAAAAACACCTACGTCAATATTCCTCACCAGAGCGACGAAGGGGCTGAGGAGTAAAAAGAATTCCTAATCTCCGATATAACTAGACTACAAAAAGTTTTCTTCTAGACTCGACAACGGCCAAACTACACGATCAATCAAGGGGGCTCCTATGGTCGGTCGAACCTGGCTTTGATACCAACTTATCACGCCCAAGATGTGACCATATCCTAAAGGAACTCGAAGGTCCCACCAAGGATAGAAGTGCATCTTGAAGACGCTTCTGCAAGGTGGATATCATTACATTGTTCCATTACATAATAGTCGGGGATACATACAAGAGGCATACAATGCCACACGAATACAACATCATCATACATAACAGCACCATCCGACTATGGATGAAACACAAACAGAAACTCAAACGACATCCACCCTGCTAGCCCAGGCTGCCGACCTGGAACCTATTCCCTGATCGAAGAAGAAGCAGAAGAAGAACTGCAAAACAAGTAAACATCGCTCTCGCGTCATGATCATCGCTTTACCTGTACCTGCAACTGTTGTTGTAGTAATCTGTGAGCCACGAGGACTCAGCAATCCCATTACCATGGGTATCAAGACTAGCAAAGCTTAAAGGGTAAGGAAGGGGGTAAAGTGGTGAGGTTGCAGCAGCGACTAAGCATATATGGTGGCTAACATACGCAAATGAGAGCAAGAAGAGAAACAAAGGAATGGTCGTGAAGCTAGCAATGATCAAGAAGTGATCCTGAAACTACTTACGTTCAAACATAACCCAAAACCGTGTTCACTTCCCGGACTCCGCCGAAAAGAGACCATCACGGCTGCACACGCGGTTGATGCGTTTTAGTTCAAAACTGGTGTCAAGTTCTCTACAACCAGATATTAACAAATTCCCATCTGCCACATAACGGCGGGCATGACTCTCGAAAGTTTAAACCCTGCAGGGGTGTCCCAACTTAGCCCATCACATGCTCTCACGGTCAACGAAGGATATTCCTTCTACCAAGAAGACCCGATCAGTCTCGGAATCCCGGTTTACAAGACATTTCGACAATGGTAAAACAAGACCAACAAGACCGCCCGGATGTGCCGACAAATCCCGACAGGATCTGCACATATCTCGTTCTCAGGGCACACCGGATGAACACTACGTACAACTAAAACCATACCTCAAGTTTCCCCGAGGTGGTGCTGCAAGTGGCTCTAGTTTGGACCAACACTCAGAGGAGCACTGGCCCGGGGGGGGGTTAAAATAAAGATGACCCTCGGGCTCCGGAAACCCAAGGGAAAGAGGCTTAGGTGAGGCAAATGTCAAACCAAGGTTGGGCCTTGCTCGAGGAGTTTTATTCAAAGCAAACTGTCAAGGGGTCCCATAAATCACCCAACCGCGTAAGGAACGCAAAATCAAGGAACATAACACCGGTATGACGGAAACTAGGGCGGCAAGAGTGGAACAAAACACCAGGCATAAGGTCGAGCCTTCCACCCTTTACCAAGTATATAGATGCATTAATTAAATAAGAGATAATGTGAGATCCCAACATAATCCTGTCCATCATGGAGCAATCTTCAACTTCACCTGCAACTAACAACGCTATAAGAGGGGCTGAGCAAAGCGGTAACATAGCCAAGCAATGGTTTGCTAGGAAGTGTGAAAAGGTTAGAGACTGACATGGCAATTTGGGAGGCTTGAAGAGCAAGTGATAGGTAGCGCAGCATAGCGATAGAACGAAGCAACTAGCATAGCAATGATAATAGTGAGATACAGGGTAGCGATCATATTGCTTGATATCCCGCTAGGAAGAAAAACGAGTCCATGAAGAAGATGAAGCCACAAAGACGAACCAAGCGTAGACGAACGAATCCTCACGATCGCAACGAAACATGAACTAACGAGAAGGAGCACAACCGGAAAGAAGCAAACAACAAGGTAAACACCCAACACATAGACATGACAAGATGCACAACCAAGCATGATGCATGACAAAGGCTAGATGAGGCTACTCATGGCAAGATATGATCCATACGAGAGCAACATATCAAAGCAAGTTTAAATGAGGCCGGAAACAACATATAACAAATCCGGTAAGTCCTCATATGCAAATTTCAAAATTGGTCCAGATCTGAATAAACCTTATGTTCGAGTTGTTAAACAGCAAGTTAAGGTGCACCAAGATTATCTACATGAAATTCTAGTCAAGTTACATATAAAGTTCAATTAGTTCAGAGCTACGGCCTAGAAGATATGAGCAAAACAAGTTAAACATGGCATTGATGCAAAATGCATTCAAACATCAAGCAAATACATTCAAAACATGGATTCAATAGGACAAGATGAAACTACATGCAAAATCAAGCAAGTTTCATATAAAGTACACTCAAAACGGAGCAACGGTTCAACACATACACATGAAACAAGTTTAAAGGAGAAGCTGTCCAAAACAGCAACTAGGCATCTAGCAAGCATCAAAACAATATGCTACAACACCTCAACGTGAAAAAAAAGACATGGACATGATTTACAGATGAAGCATAACAAAACATGAACACTGAGCTATCTCCATAAAGCACCATAACATGCTCAAAAGGACATGGTAAAATTGCAAATAATAACAGTTCACACACTTGACAGAAAATCACTAAGCATGACAGAAATAACATCAGGTTGCAATGTTTAGAGCTATCAAACAATATGTTACAGCAAGCTATCATGGACATATAGAGCATAGCATGCTAATATTAAAGACAAAGGACAAAACTCCCTTACTAAACTAATTTGAAAGATCCAACGAAAACATGGTAGCATTCTCGCAAACATGGCAAGTAATATGACAGATTCAGAATAACAGAACATGACAGGAACAACGATAAGTAGGCATGTTGGTGAGCTTGTACCACTCACCACAGAGTATTAAATGGCATGACAAGGTGACCAACCGTAAGAAGACACATTTATGCAGCTAAACATGGCAATAGCATAGTCATAGGTTGCATGGATCACTAGCAAAACTCATGGAAAAACTGAACATAATGTAAACAGGCTGACATCAACATTATTTAGCAACTTGAGAGCAAGATTACAACATGCTACAGAAGGCTATAAATGCAACCAGGGGCATGGGTGGATAGATAATGACATGCGTAAAAAACATCATTAGTGAACATCTCCAGATCATGCATAGAATGACTTGTAGCAGCAGGTTTACATAGCATCATGATATAACAGATTCAGCCTAGCAAAACAGTAACAACAAGTATCCTATTCATGAGCTAGATGCACTCACTACAATGCGCACAAAAATGCATGGATTGCACCACTGTAAATATGGCATGATGCAGCCCAATACTCATGTAGACATCAAGCTCATAGGATGCACACACAAAATGCAACGAAAATGACAAAATAGCAAGTTATAACCGTCTCAGCAGGTTAACATCATATAGCACTCTTGCAACGATGTTTAGGGCATCAGTATGGACTCAAACAAGCATGGCACAGTGGAATGAAATGTAGAGGATCTCACAATGAACATTTTTATATACTATGTATGCAAAACGGAGCTACGAGCAGGATGTTACACTAGGTCAAACTAGTGCACAGGAGATGAAAATCTGGGGACTTGGACGTTTTTCACCTCGCGAAAAAAACTGGCAGGTTGGGGTTGGCTGCTTCCCTCGTACAGAACCACTCCGACAGAAGTCAACGGCGATGGTGGGGCGACGTGGGACTCCGGCGAGGGTCGGGGAGGCCGTGAATGGGTAGATCGGGCGCAGGGCAACCCATTCCCGGCAATGGGGCGGCTTGGGGCGGCGCGAGCATGTTGATCGAGGCGGCCATCCATGGCGGCCTGCAGAGCTCGGGATGGAGAGAGATCGCTTGGGGTGAGAGAGAGAGAGAGCGAGGGAAAACGAGGGAGATGCGGGAAGGGCACGGGGCACTGGGCTAGGGTCGGAGTCACCGGCGACGAGGACGGGCGGCGAAGGCGCTCGCCGGTGGCGGGGCACGCTGGATCAGGAGCTGTGGGCGGTGAGCACTCGGGCGCAAAGGCGGAGGTGCACAGAAGGCTGGGGTGGCCTCGGGCCCAGGTGGGCTTGGCGGGCCCTGATCTGGGTTCCGCGGGCCGCGGCGGCGGGGGAGCAGGCTAGGGCGACGTGTCACGCAATGATAGGTGGGGGGCGGCGGTGCTGAGGTGGCGGCCTGTGATTTGCCGGAGTGACATGGAGGCAGCGGTGGATGCGTCCGGCGGCGGGGTGGACACGTCCGGTGGCGCGGAGGAGGCTTTGATCTAGGGTTTGCCCGAAAACTCGGGGAGGGGACTGATTTATAGGTAGAGGGAGCTAGGAGTGGCCAAATGGGGAGCGGTTTTCGCCCACACGATCATGATCCAACGACCGAGAGCATGGAGGGGATTTGGATGGGCTCATGGGCTGTGGTGAAGAGGGTCTGGGCTGCAAAGAGAGAGGGGTTTCGGGCTACGCGGTTAACCGTTGGGGCGCCAAACGGACTCCGAATGCGACAAAAATTGATAGGCGGTCTACCTACTCTAAAACCACACCGCATGCCAAGTTTCATCCCATTCCGAGAACATTTTTATGCCACTCACAAAACAAGGTCTGAGAGGTGCGATGGGGCACGTGCGAGTGTGGTTGGGCTCAGAACAGGCAACAGAGAGAACCGGGGAAACCCGAACGGATGCAAGTTTTGAAAACCATGCAGATGAGATGCATATGATGAAATGGAAAAATGCAACACGCAAGCAAATGACATGGCAACAACGACGAATAGCTGGAAGACACCTAACGCATCGGATTCGGGGAGTTACAGACCAGCAACTAGATACGATGATGCAACCGCAAATTCAACAAAGCAAATACAAAAAAGATTATGCAAAGGCTCAGATTGGTTCGGATAGGATGAACTAACCCTAATTTCTTTTGGGGATTTTTTCGTGGACTATAGATATGAAGAACAGACTCGAACTAAACTACGAAAAACTGTAAAAACTCACCGAGCAACCTGGAAATCTGATACCACTTGATAGAGGCAAAGGTGTCCCGATGTTTGGTTGTGATGGTGGCTATCGTTTTCTGTGGGAGTCGACCTTGACGATCTGACTATAAATGTGCGAGACGTCGCGCCTTAGAAATCACTAAACCAACTTCCAAGGGGTTATTGACCACACCGGAGCACGATCAACCTGACCACGAGGGTCTGTTTCCTGCGAGCAAACGAAGAACAAGCAAGAAACTGAGATTGCAATCTGGATATTGCGAATATACGATGAAAGCTTTATTGATGAAGGTGGGGTTCTGAGACGTCTTTGTCTGGTCGTTGAACACAAACGACGTACGCGAAGTTGCAGCTAGGGCGAACTTTAATCTAAACAAAACCCAAAGTCTAAACGGTGCCCTAAGGGTTGTATATATGGAGGAAGAGGGGGGAATTTCGTGGCCCTTGGTGGAGGGTTCGGAAACCAACCCTATCTCTTGTTTCCCCACACATACGGACTCTGAAAATAGCCTATACTTATGTATTTCGAAATTACATGGGCCTGGCCCAATAAAAAGGTGACGCAACACCAAGAATATCCTCTGGACGAAATTTATGAAGTGGCATCTTGTATATTTCGTCCAAGGCTTCATGCACTCATTATGGTGGCTTCAAAGCCCTGAACTCATCACTTGTAACTCCGTTCTTGTTCCCCTTGCGCATGCCATCATCTCCATGCTTGTTCTTGCTCCAATGTTCATCCTTCTCCAAGCTAGGCCCTTCATTTGTAAGCAAAACAAATGTATCCAATTTAGGCAGCATCATATTCTCATGAACATTAGAATCATTACCAAGAAACGTAAGTACCTGGTAATTTAGTTGGCGTGCGTGAGCTCTAGTAATTGGCCCAGTATGTATAGCAGCAAGGGCTGTGGGTGTAACAATGGTATTTATGTCCTCATCACCAAAGTTGGTTGAAAAATCACATGTGTGTCCTCGGGTAAATTTCTAGGTTCCATGCAAGAAATGGGAATGAAATTCAAAATTCTGGGCGTCGTGCCTGGGTTGGAAACATTGAGAAACTTAGTTTTTTAATTCCTATAAATCCAAAACACGCATGAAAGTAATGAAACTTGGCTCAGTGCCATGACATGGCACCAACATGCCGTGGTAATTTTGTAGTCCGATTTGCGAAGGCACACACATTAACAATCAACAAAGTCATTTTGGAACAAGTGTTGTCACGTAACAATCGGAAACACAAGTATTATTGAAACTGTGGGCGTTCTACTTACTAGTACCATTTACGTGCCGCCATGCGTCCCCATTTTTTATTAGCTAGGAGCCGCCGTGCAGGGTAGCTACTTGAGTACGAGAGGCGTGCGATCAGACCCCTGCACGTGCTTATCGGGAGGAGAGCCCTTTGACCTCCATCTGCCGTCCACCTCTCTCCCAAGGTCTCCATTAATGGCGCCCGAGCCTCTGTTTAATGGCGTGGCTATGTCTCACTTGACTGAGATTTAAGAGAGAAAAAAGAAAATCTAAAAGCACGAATCTTGATGTAAGATCCGACGGACCTATATAGCATCTATTGCGACTTATAGAAAGACTAATGAATATATTAGGATGATTAATTGTCTTACATAATTAGAAAGATAATTAAAAAAGCCACATGCGGCTACGCCCGAAATACACAAGGGCAAAAGAAGAAGGAAGACAAGGATCTGGCTCGCTGATCTCTACTTTCTTGATGCGTTGCTGCAGGCCGCAGGAACTAGTCTCCGCAGTGAGCGGCGATGACCTCTTTCGTGTCCTCAAGACGCTGCTTGAGAACATCCACGGATTCCTCCACCAGCCTTTGGTGCTCGTTGCGGAGCATGTCATTCTCGTCCATAAGTTTCTTAACGATGACACCGGTCCTCTTCAACAAGGCACTGGTCTCCTCCTGTTGGTCTGCACTTCAGACAAACTTCGCCCTCAGCAGGTCACGCTCGGCCCGGAGCCTCACATTGTGCTCCATTAGTTGCCGGATGACGCCGGTAGCCTGTTCAAACGAGGCTTTCATGTCATCCTGCAACCTCGCCCAGCCGGAGATCTGCTCCATCTGGCTATGGACGGTCGCATGCATGCGCCTGTAATAATCGTCGCCTGCCTGCGAGAAATTTTCCCAGGCCGCCGCGGTGCGGCGGGACATCTCTGCTGCATTCGCGGCGTGGCGGGACATCTCTGCTGCTTCTGTGGCGCGGTCGGACCAGTCTGCTACATCAACGGTGCGGCGTGACCTCTGTGCTGCTTCAGCCACGCGGCGGGACCTCTGTGCTGCTACTTCCTTGCGGTAGGACATGTTGTCTGCTCTCGCAGTGAGGCGGGACATCTCTCGTTCTTCCGCTTCCATGCTCGCCTCTCCCTGGTGGTAATCCCTCGACCCAGAACTCATGTTGGCCATGGCAGACACAAGGGAAGGATGCTGAATGACTTGTTTGTTTTTGTGGATGAGGAGTTGAGGAGGAATGTGCAGTCATCTTGGCATACTAGTATTTATAACCGAGTACTAATACGCTCCTAAGTGGGAAACCGTTTAGGTTGTGATCGGTGTGAACAGGTTTGCAATTCAATATAGTGTGGTACTAATACGCTCCTAAGTGGGAAACCGTTTATGTTGTGATCGGTGTGAATAGGTTTGCAATTCAATATAGCATGGAGTAATTTGGAATGTGACGAGACGCAAGCTCAAAATTTATTGACAGTTCTAGTATCGAAGTGCGCCACTATTCCCGGATGGAGTAGTTCTTTTTCTACTCCCTCCTTTCCGGTTTATAGGGCTTATCTCAAAATTTTAGTTTTTCCATTTTATAAGGCTCAATTTGGTTGTTCCCCATCACATGTTCAGATTCCAAGGTGCATTAAATCATTGCATGCAAGTACTAAGAGAAAATTGACCAATGCATGTACTTTATGCATGCATGCATTTGAATCAATGCATTGATAAACATAATTTTTTTGAGAAAAACTAGAGCATTAATTAGGTGCTTTTGCAAACTACAAAAAATATTCCACCACTCACCATCTTGGTTGGTGAGGTTTTTGAATTAAGCCCTATAAACCGGAAAGGAGGGAGTACTACTGTGTACATGCAATAACTAGCACCGTCGTATACATATCTTGCGGTTAATGGGGCGTTCGACAGGAATAGCCGCGTGGCGAGCTCTTGGCTAGTCTTTTTTTCAGACGCATTAAACCTATCTCTTGGGACTTCTCGCATGCACCATCGTGCCACCCACAAAAAATTGTACTCTGATTTTAGTACGTTATACAGGAAGAGAAGAGATGCACGCACACACTCGTCCTCTCACACACGCGTCTGTTTTTTCTCAAAAAGGAGGATGATGACCCTCGGCCTCTGCATCTGGGAGTCACACATGCATCTGTAGCTAAGAATTGTAGTGTTCTCAACCATCTGATTGGCTCTATCATGGATGTACCTATATACTAAAACATGTCTAGATACATCTATATTTTGACAAATGGAAGGCATGTATTGTGGAACGGAGGGAGTGCTTGTCATCAAAAATGGATCAAAAGGGACGTATCTAGAACTAAAATACGTCTACATACATCTCCTTTTATCCATTTTGATGACAAGTAGTACTTCTTACCCAAAGGAACTTTATATCCAACAGACACAGAATATCCGTTCGACTGTTGGAAATTACTGATTTGATGTCGAAGTAATTGCTGCATCGCCACCAAAACCCACCATTTCTTAAGCTAAAGTAGACCGAGGTAATCCCTATATTAGCATATTACTAAGATAAACAGAAGGCACTGTAGAAACATTTAGGACGTGAGCTTGTCAATCTGAATGTGGAGGGACACTAGCTTAGCCCCGGACGGCAGCTTGGGCGGAACTGTTAAGAAGGTCAGCTCCTGCACGTCGACGTCGACGGGATCCTTGCTGCTTGTCACCTCCATTTCCACCTTGACGGTGTCGGTCGTGCCTTTGGGCTCCACCAGCGGGCCGTTCGCCAACAGCTTGGCCACGTAGTGCGGTAGTGGGGACGCTCGATGCGGCAGTCCGTGCAGGCCAGGTGCCCTCTCTTGCACTGCAGAAATCAATCGAACAACACATCAATCAAGAAACCTGCCCTTGCTCAATCAGCTGAACGGACGAGGTGTATTCGAACCTCATACACTGGAGGCGTCAAGGGGCGGAGGTACAAGGGGCAGTGGAGCACGGTGAGGTCCATCGAGACCTTAGAGAGCTCCATCGTCGGGTCCTGTTCTGTCTGCATGATCTCGCCCTCCTCGTGCACAACCATCTCTCGACCTGGGCCGGGGCATTACAAAGCTTTACCGTCACATATTTTATACTACTTCAAGGTGCATTAAATCAACACATGCAAGTATCAAAAGGAGAGTCACGACATGCATGCATGTGTTGTAATTAATGCATCGGTAAATGAATATTATTGAAATATATAGAGTGCAGTGCTTTGCTGTGTCGCATCAACTCGTACATCAACGAGAAGTTTGATTATCCTCTCCCTCGCGGACTTAACTGCACATGCCTTTGGCTGTATGACAGGTTGTCCACACACCTGTCGGGCCCACCTGTCATACACACAAAGGAAGGAGCGTCCCTCCCTCGCCCATGAGCGTGGTGGCTGGCAAGACTAGGAGAAGCTTTCGCTACACGCTCTCCCTCCCGCACGCGGTGGACATGCAACAGTTTAATCGGTGTCAGATGGCCAGAAGCATACTGTAGTACTCCTCCAGTGCAGTAGTACTCCATCATTGTTTGACTTCCCGAAGAGGCGAAGAGCCAAGCGTATCCCGGACGCTCGTGTGGCAGTTTCATGTGTCGAGTAGTCTAGGATAGTGTGTATCGTGTCTGTAAGCTTAAAATCGTTGGGGTCGGCTCCATGCTATGTGGCCGTCTCGAAGTTTAAAAAAAATAGTCTTCTGGCCCTACCTATCACCCTAGTGATTGTAGTTTGCACGCTCATCTGGTCAAGACAGGAATATATATTTTAATTTGTTTTTTTCGAAAAGGGGGGACTCCCCAGCCTCTGCATCAGAATGATGCATACGACCACATATATTTTAATTTGTGGTGGGTAAATCTTAGAGGTTGCAGGAAATATATTGTACATTGCGGGTCTTTCAGCCAAGTTTAGAGGCAAGCTTGTGGGGCCAGTGCTATGATGTGTCGCGTCAACTGCCTAGTCTTCCCTGCCTCTGTGTCGTTCCCTTCCCAGGCCTCGCCGTCGTCCACCGCCCTGGTGCTCTCGGCACGGCCTGGTCAACATGGTGAACGACCGACATGCATCTGAAGTGGGTTGTACGTGGAGAGGCTAACAGCTGGGTCCACGGCCGCACACAAGGAAATGCCTCCTTATTACGCGCAAAATAATGATTCCTCCACCTGACATCTCGGACCCCACCGAAAGGGCCTCTATATTTCGCGAAAAAAATGTTACCGCCGCTGACAGCTTGGACCCACCAGCTATATCTTTGCACGCAAGGAAGTGCCTCCTTATTATGCACAAAAAATGAATACTCCCCCTGCTAGCTGGGACCGAGTATAGTGGCAGGCTCACTTGTGGGCCTACTAAGCTGACGGGGACGGAGGGCTTTGTCAACTTAGTCCATATGCACGATTCTAGCTCTAGTGACCGTACGATGTCCATCCAACGGCCGTAGTGCTTCTTCAACCTCTGGTCTTCTTGCTCCAGCCGCCCAAACCAGCGTCGGTCGTGCCTCGTGCTTCTGCCTCCCGTGGCCGGCTACGATGCAGCGGAGGCCTCACTGCCCCCTACTACTCCTACCGCTGGCCAGGCCATCCCTCTACTCATCCACACTCCCTATTATTATGCGGCAACGGCAGCCTCACACCGCACCGAACCAGTGAACTCTCGTACTCCTCTATGCGTGGGCATCCACTACCGCGTCTTCCCCGGCTCCACGTTGTCCCCTTCCTAGGCCTCACTGTCGTCCACCGCCCTGGTGCTCTTGGCGCGGCGTGGTCAACGTGGTCAACGAACGGCTTCTACAGGACGTGGACTGTACGTGGAGAGGCTGACAACTGGGTCCACGACGTAGCATGGTAGTGCCTCCTTATTACACGCAAAATAATTATCCCTCCACCTGACAGCGGGGACACACCGGACGGGCCACCGTATTTCATGAAAAAACGTTTCCCCCTGACTGCTTGGACCCACCAGCTACATCTTCGCACGCAAGGAAGTGCGTCCGGGCAAAAAAAAAAGATTCGGCCCCCTGACTGCTGGGACCCACCAGCTACATCTTCGCAGGCAAGGAAGTGCCTAACAGTCGGGACCCACCTGGTCGAAGCGTACATAGCGTTGATTTGGTCGCGAACGTGTACATACATACTGGTGGATGTAGACGTGCGCACGTGTCGTAGTAGAGGCGCGCACGTGTCATAGTAGAGGCACGCACGTAGCATGTACACATACGTATAGCGGACAGTGTGCAAGAAAGAAAATACGACCACGTATGTGTACATACGGGCGGGATCTCAAACGCCTACTCGCACATACGTAGGGCCAGGGCTCGTGTACATGGCTGGGTCTGAACGGAGAAACAGCATCATCCTTGTGTTCATGGGGAGCCAACCGGCTGGGTCGGAACGGAATGCGTTGTTGTGTTCATCGGGAGGGCTTCGATGGAACAGGCGATGGAAACGAGGCCTTGCGTACAGAAGAATGGAGGAAACGACCTTGTGTTCGACTGACCACGTTCAAAACGGGATCCTATTCATTGGGAGGGGTCTGGCGTACCGCAAAACAGAGGAAACGGGTCTCCTACAGTCAAAACGGTGGTCCTGTTGATCGGGATGGGTGTGGCGTACCGCAAAACGGACGAAACGAACTTGTGTTGGAGCACTATGGTCGAAACGGGGGTCCTGTTCATCGGGAGGGTGTGGCGTACCGCAAAACGGGACTCCACGGGATACTGTTCATCTCCACCGTCGACCTCCTCCAGCCTCCACAGGCTACCCTCGACCTCCTCCAGCCTCCACGGGCTCCTGTTCATCCAGCCTCCACCACGCGCTACTCCACCGGCTACTATTCAACCACCCCTCCACGGGCACCCCTCCACCATCTACTGTTCATCCAGCCCTCCACGGGGTCATCCTGTTCATCCAGCCCTCCACTCCACGGAGTCCTGTTCATCCAGCCCCAACCGGCTCGATCGATCGGGGTCCTGGTCATCCAGAGGCAACGCCACCGCTCACTGTTCATCCAACCCCCCCCAACACTCACTGTTCATCCCAGAGGCAGCATCGATCGGCTTCAGTTAGCAGCAGTAGCAAAGGAATCGCTCGATCGGGTTCAGTTAACAGCCATGGATCGATCGCTTGGGTTCAGTAACGCATAGCCTGCAGTGCAATCGCTCGTGTTCAGTTAGAGCCCAACGTCTCGCTCGGGTTCAGTTAGAGCCAACTCCTTGCACACACGCGCGTACGTGTACGAGAGAAACGCGCATCGCTCGGCCCCCAACCACCCACCGTAATCGGGAAGTCCTTGAAATTTTCCTTGCCCTTGCTTCTACCATGGTTTTTTCTGTCATGGACGGCCCAAAGAATGTCATGCAGCTGCGTCTCCGGCACGCCTAGGAAGAAAAGCCCATTTTATGTCATGATTTTTTGTCATAGAAGTAGGATCCCACCACATCTATGATGATACCGGGTTTTGTCACAATTATCGTCATAGAAGTGTCATATGTATGACAGAAAAAAGTTTCGTTCGACCCGAATTGTCACGGATGTGTCTTTTTCTGTAGTGGGGTGCAGTGTACCAGTTTCCTATTTGGTGCTAAAGAGGCAAGCGCAGGTGCGCGGTCTCGAGGAAACAAGCAAAGGTTTCCACATCAACGCACCAAGACCAAGACCGCCAGGACGGAGGTCATCGCAGAGCCCACTGCAGCGTCACCATCATAGGCTTTTGCAGGTGAAGACCACTTTTGTGAGGATAACTTGTACTAGTTGTATCCCTTCGAATTTTGCCGTTGTGGGATCCCTTCCCACCTACATTTGGGGACTATAGATAGGACTTAGCCACCACCATAGAAGGGAGGGATCCATTCCACCCTAACAAGCTCACCAGCTCATCGGGCACAAGAACACCTCACCTCCTGAGGCTGTTCCACCACTGTACTATTTCATCCTCAGCCCCTTGAGGCAATCCACCACAAAGCTGGTGTAGGGTATTACACCGCAAGGTGGCCTGAACCAGGATAAACTGATGTCTCTCTTGTCCCTTAGGTTCATCGAGCTAGGCCTTGGAATCGTTGACCAGGCAGACTAGGGTTTGCACGCACCCCAGAGTTTTAACCTCTCAAGGGTCTGCGGAACACCGAATCCGAAATTTGGCTCATCAGGTAGGGGGTGCTTCGAAGCTTCGCCTCTCTATCCACTTTGCTTCGCCAACCGGTCCCATGGCGAGCACCGCTCCTCCAGCCGGACCGACGAGCATGCACAGAGGTGTTGCGGGCCTCCGGGCTTTCACCCAGGCCTCGCGACAGGTACAGTGGCCGCCCAAGTTTAGGCCAGAGATGTTGACTCGCTATGACGACACGGTGGATCTGACAGGTTTCCTCCAGGCCTACGAGGAGGCTGTTTGGACGGCCGGCGGCGACGACAATGTCATGGCCAAGTGGTTGCCCATGGCCCTCACTAGTGTACCGCGCGCCTGGCTTCTCAGCCTGCCAGGATCTTCTATGGACTCTTGAGAGGAGCTGCGCGGCCTCTTCGTCTCGCGCTTCACGGCACCGGCGCCCCATGCCGTCGCAGCCCTCCTTGGCGGTTCGCAGGCCCCTCCCTCGGATCACCACGTCAAGCAGTTCTTTCGTCAAGTGGGTGCCGCTTGCGTGCAGTCGGGAGCTCCTCCAGGGTGGGCGGCGCCGAGAGGCGACCTCACCTTTGACTTGAGGGACCACCCCCCAACCACCGCGGGTGAGGTAGTCCTGGACTAGGGGGTCCTCGAGGATCCGGGTTATGTGATGTGGGCCGGATTGATGGGCCGTGAAGATACAAGATCGAGGACCTTCCCCCGTGTCCGGATGGGACTCTCCTTTGTGTGGATGGCAAGCTTGACATCCGGATGTATAGTTTCCTTCCCCTGTAAACCAACTTTGTACAACCCTAGCCCCCTCCGGTGTCTATATAAACAAGAGTTTAGTCCGTAGAGGCAATCAAAATCATACAGGCTATACATCTAGGGTTTAGCCATCACGATCTCGAGGTAGATCAACTCTTGTAACCCCTATACTCATCAAATTCAATCAAGCAGGAAGTAGTGCATTACCTCCATTAAGAGGGCCCGAACCTGGGTAAACATCATGTCCCTATATCCTATTACCCTCGATCCTAAGATGCACAGTTCAGGACCCCCTACCCGAGATCTGCCGGTTTTGACACCGACATTGGTGCTTTCATTGAGAGTTCCTCCGTGTTTTCGATAAAAGGATCGATGGCTCGCCTCGCGGTCAACGTCAAAATCATCTCTGGAAGGGCCCTAGTTCCTGGGCAGATCCTCCAGATCAGCAATTTCACCATAGGCGCCCGCCCGGCCATTAAGCCTAAGGCGGTCCCCCGTATTGCCAAAAATCATCTCCGCATCAACCCCGAAAGCGTCGATAAGATGGATCCGAAAGATGTCTCGTCTTTAAACGAACTGCTAGATCGCATCGCCGCCTTGGGGGTCACAACAGATTATGATCTGGTTGGGCTTAAACCTGATTAGAGGGAAATCAGGTCTCCACCTGTCACCCACCTGGTGACTATCGTGGAAGAACAAGTTGAGGATAGCGCTCCTCCTATGCTGAAAACAAACTATGTTCGGGTCTCCGAACCCTACGACCCGGACACTCATCTTCGAGAAGAGATCATCTGTCCTCCGAACATAGAATTAGGTGTTGAGTCTAAAAACCCCCAGGACACTCCGGTTCCTAGGCCAATGACCTCAGAAATTTTTCAAAATCCGGATTCCACAATGGGTCAGGGTTCAGATTTAAGCCAACCCACCCACCACAATCAATACTCTCCAAGAAATTCCGGTCCCCCGAACATATGCAGTTTAATGTATATACGACAGCAACCTCAGGAAACAGTCCATCACTTTCGGGGTAGATTCCTACTTGTTAAAAACAATATCAAAGATTTTTGCGACGATGATGCGGTATCAGTCTTTTACCGCAGCTGTACGGATGAGGGGATCCTCAATGCCCTCAATCGGCGCCACATATTTTACTTTGCAGATTTAGCACACATAGTACAGAAGTATTGCTCAATGGAAAGCGCTTGGAAAGCCCAGACAGCTCGGTGGGAACCACCGGCCTTTAAGCCACCCACCGGCCGGACAAAAAGGATGCTCCCTTATGGGGCACCTGATCATTACTTCATGGAAAGAAAAACTAAGCCCTTACTAGGACACATAACTGTCGTTGATGAATGGCTCGACAAGCCCTGTCAGATACACGTGATGCCAAATTCTGAACCAACTCATAGCCTTCGGGCATGTTGGATACTCCGGCAGGTTGCTAAAAGCGGGGGGGGGGGGGCTATTCTCACCAACACTACTCCGACAAGGCATTCCCCCGAGGATAACGACCTCAATGTGTTTACGGTCTTTGGGACCTTTTCTTCAAACAACTGGCGTAAAATGGCGCTCCACGGCCTCGCCGAAGTCAATCACGTACCCGCAATAAATCCTTGGAACGATATGGCGATAACCTTCAACGCCAGTGACGAGCCAAGGGCCCGATCAGTCCTAGCACCAGCCGCTTTGGTTCTAAAGCCAATTGTAGACGGCTTTCGCCTCACTAAAGTTCTCATGGACGACGGCAGTGGACTGAACCTCATCTATGAAGACACGCTCAATAAAATGCAAATGGACAAGAGTCGCATTGAGAAAAGTAATACAACCTTTCAAGGATTTATCCCCAGTCGAGAAACAAGATGCTCGGGGAAAAATTAACTTGATGTGGTATTCGGCACGCCAGAGAACTATAGATCTGAAGAGATAATCTTCCTGGTAGCCCCTTTCAACAGCGGATATCATGCCCTGTTAGGGCGAGACACATTCACACGGTTTCAAGCCATACCTCATTACGGGTACATGAAGCTCAAAATGCCTGGGCCCAACGGTGTTATCACTATCGCTAGTGATCCAGACATAGCACTCCGCACCGAAACAAAACCGCATCCCTGGCCCTCGAGGCACTGTCCGAAGCCCTGGCGTCCGAGGAGCTCACTACTCTGTGTTCCACAGTGGATAGAGACGACGTAATTCTTCATAAAAGGACTAAATCCACTTCTTTCAAGCCAGCAGACAAGATAGTCAAATTTCAAGTTCACCCGAGGGACCCCAAGAAAACAGCTTCCATTGGGCACAACTGGATCCGACGGTCGACACCGCATTGCACGCGTTCTTGCGTGAGAATTGGGACACCTTCTCCTGGCACCCCTCGGATATGCCAGGAATCCTACAAGCGCTGGCCGAACATAGTCTCAATATACTGAAGGGATACAAACCAGTCAAGCAAAGCTGCGGCGATTTTCCGAACCCAAACGACAGGCTATGGGTGAAGAGCTAGCCAAGCTACTTGAAGCCGGGTTTATTAGAGAGATCAAAAATCCGGACTGGCTAGCAAACCTGGTGATGGTGCCAAAGAAGGATAAATCCTGGCGCTTCTGTGTCGACTTCAAGGACCTTAATAAAACCTGCCCTAAGGTTCCCTTCCCACTACCTCACATCGACCAGATTATTGATGCAACCGCAGGACATGACTCACTGTGCTTCCTCGACACATACTCCGGATACCATCAAATCAAAATGAAGGAATCCGACCAAGCAGCAACGACATTCATCACCCCATACGAGCCCTTCTGCTTCAACACCATGCCCTTCGGGCCCAAAAATGTCGGCGCCACATACCAACGCATGATTCAAACGTGCCTGGAAAAGAAAATCGGCAAGACAGTTGAGGCATATGTAGATGATGTAGTCATCAAAACTAAGCATGTCGAGTCATTGGTGGACGACTTACGCCTTACATTCGACAACCTCCAAAAATATGACATACGACTCAATCCAGAAAAGTACGTTTTCGGCCTTCCTGCCGGAAAACTGCTTGGGTTCATTGTTTCCAATAGGGGAATCAAAGCAAACCCAGCCAAAATCCGAGCCCTGTCACAGTTGGCTACATCAACAGACCTCAAGCAGGTCCAAAAACTAGCCAGGTGCATGGCAGCTTTGAGCCGCTTTATCTCTAGATTAGGAGAAAAGGAACTGCCATTGCATCGCCTGCTCCGACACACCGACCACTTTGCAAGGACGGATGCTGCAATAGCTGGACTGGAAGAAATAAAAGCTTTGTTAGCAAGCAATCCAATCCTAGCCGCGCCAAACATCGGCGCACCCATGTTACTATACATATCCACAACGCACCAGGTGGTGCGTGCGGTGCTCGTCGTCGAACAAGAGGAAGAGGGATAGAAATTACCACTTCAAAAACCAGTATACTATGTATCAACGGTCCTCACACCATGCAAATCCTGATACCCACATCATGAAAAGATAGGGTATGCGGTCTTCATGGCATCCCGGAGGCTGTGACACTACTTTCAAGAGTGTTCGATCATGGTGGCTTCCGAAGTACCACTTAATGATATATAAACATCCGGGACGCCACCGGCCGGATCACCAAATGGGCCATTGAGCTCTTACCGTTTGAAATAACATATAAGCCACGCCGAGCCATTAAATCTCAGGTGTTGGCTTACTTCGTCGCCTAATGGACAGAGGCTGAACTCCCTAAAGAGTACGGCACATATTCCAACTGGGTGATGCACTTCGACGACTCTAAAATGCTAGACAGACTTGGGGCTGGTGTCGTCCTAACATCCCCCACTTGAGACACACTCCGTTATGTGCTCCAAATACTGTATATAGACTCTAATAACGCAGCCGAATATGAGGCCCTATTGCATGGTCTTTAGATGGCCGTCTCTATGGGCATACAACGCCTCGAGGTGCGCGGGGATTCAAACCTCACAATATACCAAATAAATGGAGAATTTTCTGCCAAAGATCCGAAGATGGCGGCTTTCCACAACACCGTACTTAAAATATCAGCTTGGTTTGAGGGGCTCAAGTTTCATCACGTGGCTCGAGAGAGTAATCAAGCAGCAGACATCCTTGCTCGCATGGGCGCTAAGCGCGACCCCGTCCCACCCAATACCTTTGTGGAGAGTCTTTTCAAGCCATCCATGGTATGGCAGGATGAGAGCAGCAACACCAGTCCGGAGCCGATGATACCCCCAGATTCCAAACACAATTCTAATATCATCGGAGGCTCGACCACCGAAATAAGACCGTCGGCCCATGTAATCATGGCAGTAATCGCCCCATGGACCGAAACCTTCCTGGCCTACCTTAATAGGCGAGAGCTCCCTGAGGACCAGAATGAGCCCCGTTGCATCATTCGACGCTCGAAAGCCTACAAGGTTCATGAAGGAGAGCTCTACAAGAAAATTACTACCAGAGTCCTTCAGTGATGTATCTCCGAAGAAGAGGGGCGGCAACTCTTGGCCAAAATCCATGCTGCTCTCGGCGGCCATCACGCCGCAGCCCGGGCCCTTGTAAGTAAGGCCTTTCGTACCGGTTTTTTCTGGCCTACGGCCCGAGAAGATGCACAAGACCTCGCCCAATGTTGCGTAGGATGCCAGCTTTTCACCAATCCAAGCCATATGCCGCCTACCGCCCTACAAACAATCCCCACTACTTGGCCTGTTGCGGTTTGGGGGCTTGACATGGTCGGACCCGTTAAAGGGGGAAGCCATAAGAAAAAATACCTATTGGTCATGGTGAGGCCAAACCAGTTAAAATGACCGAAGCCGGACCGGTGATAGATTTCATATCCGGTGTCGTTCACCGTTATGGTGTCCCACACAGCATCATCACCGATAACGGCTCTAACTTCACAGCCGATGAGGTAAAAACTTGGTGTGCTAATCTGGGCATCAAGCTCGATTATGCCTCCGTCTATCACCCTCAAACAAAAACGGGCAAGTTGAACGGGCTAATGGCCTGATAATGAGCGGCATTTAACCCAGACTAGTGCGATCCTTAAAGGAGTCCGATAAACACTAGGTTGAGGAGCTCGACTCCATACTCTGGGGGATGCGGACCACGCCCAATTGCACGACCAGATACACACCATTCTTCATGGTGTACAGTGCAGAGGCCGTCTTGCCCTGCGATATTATTCACGACTCACCTAGAGAGAGGCCGAGCTCGATCGGCAAGATGACTTAGATGGCCTGGAGGAGGAGCGCGATGTCACAAAAGCTCGTTCAACATTCTACCAACAATAAGTTCAAAGATACCAAAGCAGAGAAGTGCGGGCCAAGACATATAATGTCGGGGAACTTGTTTTACGCCTACCAGAGAAGAAAAAGGACAAGCTCAGGCCCAAATGGGAGGGTCCCTTCATTATAGATGAAGTTCTCATTGGAGGAGCCTATCGCCTTCGTAATGCGTCGGACAATCGTTTAGAGCCGAACCCATGGGACGCTGCCAGACTCTGAAGATTCTACACCTAAGTCCAGACTCATCATTCGTTTTCTTTTTTCTCTTTCTTCTTTTCGTTTTGATGCGACTTCTAGCCCATGTTCGGATAAACCGCGCACTTAAGGGGTATACATCCTTAAATGTACATACCCCCCAATACCTAGGGGCTTCTTGTCACAGAAGCCTATTATTATTTTTCGAGCATCAAGCTCACCGTATATATGTGTTGTCTTCTCATATATGTCTTTCCTTTGCCATTATATGCACCTTTATGACTTATGTTTTTGCCATGCTGGGTTGCCTGGCTCCTGTGCTTATGCCCTACATTCCCTCTTGTTCGGCTAGGGCATAAAGGGAGCACCTCTACGATTGTTACAGCTGGGTTATCCGGACGTGTACCTCAGACGGGTTAAGCTGAAAGCTAGCGTTCTTAAGGGAATAATAAGTCGGTGGACAACAGACGAACTGCCCTCGTTGTGATACAAGCCCCCAAAATATAACCTGAACTAGGAGAGGAACCATAGCTCAGGCATGCACAGCAACGCATGCTGGCCCAAGGAGAGGAACCCTTAATGGAACTATTCTCTCCGGAAGATGTTTCTTACTATCAAATGTAATATAACATAACTCCCCGAATACAACTTGTCTGTTCAAGCAACTATGATCGGATTGGCTGGTTTCCGAACATACTTCGGTGTTTACCACTGGTATAGTATACGTAAACACTCCAAACTTTGGATTTCGGAGGTTAAAGTGGAAGGTCTGCCATGACAATCATTTTATAATTCGGCTGGAGATACGTTTGTCGGTAAAAGTACATTACTACTTGGACTCGAAAACTTCCTCCTCCTCTAGACCATCTAATAAGTTGTCTAGCTTAAAATCCTATTGCGAAAACTTGGCAGTTATCTTTACTTGGTCATATACTAAGCTAACAGGAATTTCCTGTCCATCTGGTCCCCAAGGCCCGACCCGGGCCATATGATTCGGATCAAGTCCAGTGTACTATATTTTCACCATGGCCCGGGCCTCTCGTGTGCCTTCTCAGCATGCTGATACCTTCTAGAGTCCAAAGCGGCGACGAGCTCCCTTGAATAAATTCATGAGTTCCTCCATAGTTCCTGGAGGAGAATCAGCCGACCATAAAGCTTTAGTAATGTTCCTCATTGCCTTCCGGGCTCAATCATGCACTTTGGACAGCTCTTGTAGCAGATCGTCTTGAAATCTGGACACTTCTCCTTCGGGCCGCCCAGTCAGCACACCTACAGAAACAAACCTGTTAAACTTCCTATGAGGGGACTGTATGGAAGTGAGGTTAAAAAGCATACCGAATATGCCGCCTTTCAGTTTTCTGTTCTCTTGGGATCGTATGTCCTTCAGCTCCTCGACCTGCTTGATGTTGGCATCTTGCAGCTTGTTCTTCTCATCCCTGTTTAGTATACGCTGACCAGCGGCCTCTTGCCTTTCGGCATGTTGTTTATCCGCCTGCGCGTCCTTCAATCGCTCTTCTAGCTGATCCGACGATCCTGTCGTCGTAACTACATTAGTGTTTTTCAAAAAACATTGTTGGCACATGATTATATTTTCCGGACAGTAGTGGACATTACCAGTCGGTTCCTCCTTGGACTTCGCTAGTTCGACGGTGAAAACAGTTAGCTGGGTCCGACATTTTTCCAGCTCCTGAGGTAGCATGTTCTTCTTCTCTGTGAGTACCTTATTATGCAACGATCCTTAAATCAGTTGTGTCAAGTGCTTCAATTCTCGGGGGCTACTGACACATGATCTTACCCACATATCCTTTGATAGCTAGTGAGTGGCTCCAGCGAGCCCATCTCGAGCAGCTCGGATATATGCATCCGCTGAGTTGAAGGCATTGAATGCCTCTTTGATGAAACTTGGGTCGTGCATAGCCGCCCTCCGGCGCCGATGGTTCATCACACTCTCCACTTCGGAGTTGGTAACAGATACATTATCCAAATCCTCTGGGATAGGATAATCCAGCATTGCACCTGTATCAACCCGGATAGGGTCCGGGGTTGGATTGGGTGATGCATGACCAGTGAGGCCTCCGGACACAGTCCAACGTATGCTATTCCTAAAAAATGTGGCACAGCGGGAAACGTCACAATTCAGTATATCTACCAAGGGCATATTAAAAACCATACCTTTTTGATGAAGGTGGGCGCTCAGAAGTATCGTCGTCCGCCTTTCTTTTTGAAGATCTGCCCTGCGTAGGCGTCGCCTTCTTAAGGGACGCTTCTGATGCGGCGTGGTGAGACGAGCGCCACCACTTTGGAGCACGAGATAGTGCGGTGGGTGAGGCGCGATGAGAAAACTCTTTTGAAAGAGACATCTCCTGGGTACTTACATGGGAGGAGGGGAGAAGGCCGTGATAATCAGCTAGGATGTCCACCTCTGTGCCGTCGTAGCTCACCTGATAAAAGACCCCCTCCTTGAGCTCTATTAATATATCCGATTCCTCTTCAAATCTAGGATCTAGGTCTCGACTATAGTCCTCCGGCTGTGGAGCGGGGCTATAGATCCCCACGACAACCTTCCTCCATTCCTGTTAAACATAGTCGGATTAATTTCAACTAGGTGCGACTCAGGAAGAGGATTCAGTAAGGTTACAAAGCGAAAGGTCACCTAGCTAGGAGCGTTGTACATGGAAAGGCCCTCTCGGCACTTAAGGCAAGTAAAATCTTCTTTCTCCCCTTTATAAAGATCAGCCAACATGGAGGCCAAGGTGGTAAAGTTGTCCGGACCCTTACGCCCGTAGCGTGATACGTCATCCTCCCCATTGTAGTGCCACATGGGGAGTCCTCTGAATTGGAGTGGTTGAACGCCTCGCGTTATTGAAATCGCCATCAGCTCAATTATGGACAGTCCGGATTGGGCGAGTATCTTTATCTTGCTCATTAACTTCTTAATCTCCGCACCGTCCTCCTCTTTGAGGCTACGGGGGACACCGGCTGTGGTGTTTCTTTAACATAGCATTGCAAAATTCGGGTACGCCCCGCCCGATTGGGTCTGGGAGGACAACGTCTTCAATATAAAACCACTCTGAGGGCCACTCTTTGGATGCCTTCTTCGGAGTGCCAGACAGGTATCCTGTCCCAGATGTACGCCATACTTCGGCACCGCCCACCCCGAATATAGATCATTTCTAGGAGCGGGGGACGAGGCAGAAAAGCTTCCTCCGTAATTCAAAATGGGCCTTGCAGCCTAGGAACAGCTCACAAAGAGCAACGAAGCCTGTGATGTGCAGAATGGAGCCTGGCGTGAGATTGTGCAACTGGAGGCCATAGTACTCCAGGAGACCTCGGAGGAAAGGGTGGATTGGGAATCCAACGCCTCTTAAAAGGAAGGAAACAAAGCACACTCGCTCCCCTTCTGAAGGATTTGGGAAATTTTCCGCCAGGGCTTCGCCATTTATGGAAGTTAATCCCGCCCGGACGAGAACCAGGTCTGCGAGGGGAAGATATCCTTGCACCAGGAGCTTGGTCAACTGGGTGTGGGAGACCGAGCAACTCTCCCAATCGCCTTTTTGAGGGCCGTGAGAGCTTGAGGAAGAACAGGGAGCGCCAGCCATGTTTGTGCGGTTGTCTGTGGCCAGCTCCAAGGATTTTTTCGCCTGGTTGAGAATGGCATCTGAGATCCAATCTCCTTAAATAAACGCCTTCCATACTCCGTCAGGGTGTTATCTGCAAAAACGCTTGGACCCTTCGTATTCATCTGACACGTGGAAGCCGAGGCGACGGAGGTGCAGAAGCCGAAGAATACGATGTTTAATGTGAAGCCGAAGCCGTCCAGAGTATCATGGAGGGCCCACCTAACAAGACCGTAGAAGTAAAAGCTGGATACTGCATCATCATCGAAAGCTCGAAGGCGGTTCCGTTGTTCAAATTGCTTTGCAGTATTTGGAGGATGTCGTGGAATTGTCACGTCAGATGTCCTTGTGAGAGGACTTAGTCGTGGAGCCATCACAACTAGGAAGCTTAAAGGGGTTAATTGGGACAAAGGACACGAGGTTTATACTGGTTCGGCCCCTTATGGTGAAGTTAAAAGCCTACAATCCAGTTTTGAGTGGGATTGCTTATGACTCGATTACTAGGGAGCGGAATCGCTTGACCTAGCTCTCGATTTGATGTTACTTTCCCTGAACCGCCACCGGGTCGTCCTTTATATATAGAGGTCGACGCCCAGCGGCTCTCAGATTCCCGCCCGGCTCATAAACAGTGTCCGGCTTGGTCTCTAACTTATTCTTGCCTTACAAAACAAGTCATGTACATATGGAGGTTTATCTCTATGGGCCTTAAGTCGCTTCTAGGCTTTGGGCCCTTAACTGAACCACAATCTTCAACCTCGGTCTTGGGCTTCAAGAGTATTTGTAAGTATAACCCAGCCCCTCCTGGGCAGGTCATACTAATAGTTATATCCACAACATTAGGCCCCATATTGATTTGAACTGGTTCATGTAAATCTTCAACACTTAAGAAAAATCTTCTGCTCTTTGCTTATGAAATATTTGTAACCCACCATGACGTCATCCATTGGATTTGCAGTAACCCGCCATGACGTCATCTATCATAAATGAACGTTTTGTCCAATGTATCTCAACGGATCTTTTCCTCAATGACCATCCCGAAAATCGAGGCATCCTTGTAGTTGGATAACTTATGTTTTTGGCCTCCTTGTTTTTCGCTCTCTTTTAGTAGTCCTTCCTTATAAATAGACCCGACCAGGTCTTTCTTCATTCTTCCCTTTCCTTGTCTTCTTCCTCTCGCCCCCTACTGTCACTCGAGCTCTGCCGCCGCTGCAGTGCACCTCACCTCCGTCGACCTTGGCCGCTGCATCAACCTGAATCCGTCCAGAGAACAGCGGCGTGCCTCTGCAACAGATCTGTTGCTGTAAGTTTTCCCCTTTCTGCATCTTAGATCCATGCTAGGGTTTGCGAGTTCTTCTGTACAGTTCGCAGTTCATCTCGGTTTCTTCGTGTTTCTTCTGCCATAGCCTCTTTTGATCCAACAGTAGCATAGACCTCATGCGGTAGCTGTTTCGCATCCATTTTTAGTTCTAGCAGATCCTTTTTCTTTGTAAAGAAACCTCAATAGAACGCATGAACTCCTCTGTACCATGTTTTTAGGTCTAGAATTTTTTTGTTTATTGAACAGCCATTTGATCCAAAATAGTAGCTGCAGTTTGTGAAACTTGTTTATGCAACACTTAGGAAAAAAAACCTGTATTTGCTAGATCCACCTTGTCATGGCGACTCTTATCACCGGCTTAAAAAGAACATTGCAATTGATAACCTTGACCACCCATGGCGGTTTAAACAACTTTTAACTGCTTACGGAGCCTATGGCGGCTTATATAATCTTGACATAATTATCCATATACCATTAGGCCCCTTTATAAGCCGCCATCTTGAATATGCACTATAATGTCATTCTCTCCGGCTTAACTTTGAACCGGTAATTTTATTCTGTCTTAGGCTTTCGTCACAATGGCACCGAAAGCACCCACTTCCTGCAACTGGTTCAAATCCATCGTCACAGACAGCACGCTGGATCACTTTGTGAAGACCAGCTATCTGCCGTAGAAAGAGATCATGTCCTATTGTGCTCCTAACCCGGAAGAGGAATTTCCTCTACCCAAAATGGGGGAGGTTATCGTTTTCATGGACCACATGAACCGGGGTTTCTCACCACCCAGCTCAAAATTCTTTAGGCATGTCTTACACTTTTTTGACCTCCGTCCACAAGACATTGGACCCAATTTCGTGTCTAACATTTGCAATTTCCAAGTGGTCAGCGAAGTATACCTTGGAGGAGAACCCAACATCTTACTCTTCAGAAAGCTATTTTACTTGAACCGCCAGAATGAATGCACCAATGGCCAGAGCTTGGAACTTGGTGGTGTCTCGGTCCAACGTCGGAGAGACGTGATTTTTCCTTATGCCAATCAGCCGAGTCATCCAAAAGACTGGAACCAGACATGGTTTTATTGCCAAGACACCTCTCCGGCTGGTGAGAACCCTCTGCCCGGGTTTCGCGCTCTACGTCTTGGGTCCAACCTTCAGCTTCCTGAAAACATTACAGCCGCCGAGCGCAAACACTCGCGCCTACCCTAGCAAAGATCGAAGCTCTTCTAGGGAACGGGTTAACTGGCATTTATTTAGTCCGGGTTTGTTTCACTTGGCGGGTCATTCCATTGAGCCGCCACCACGGCTTGATGTGCACCTATACAGGCAAAAAGGATGACCCTCTGTGGCACAGCCCTAATGACTTGCCTGAAGATGTCATCAACGATATGACAAAGTCCATTTTGAACGAGAGCCTAGCAGATTGTGGTAAGGTGGGCTTAGCCCCCTTTTGTGAGGCTAACCTGGCTCCAGCGGTAAGCCGCCCATCTGAATAAATTACTTTGGTTTTTCGATGTTTTATCCATACTCATACCTCTACTAACTCTTTACAGGCGGGTGACAAATTCTGGAAGGTCAAATATGACCATGAAGCTGCGAAGAAAGCCAGGAAGGCCAAGAGAGCCGCTAGGAAAGAGGCTGCCAAGAAGAAGGGAAAGAAAGCCACCACCTCTAACTTGCTTCGGCTAGAAGATTCTTCTGAGTCGGAGGTAGCCCTTGACTCTCTTGGCTCCTTTTTAACCATCTTATCGACACTGATTATCAACAGGAGGACACAGGAGCAAGCCATAGCAAGGCTGAAGAGGTAACTATCATTTCCTCCGACTCCGAGCCTTTGCCAAGATATAAAATCCGCAGAGTAACCCAGAAAGTAAGATTTTCACATCCCTTAGCTTATCAAGATCCTCAATTCCTTTTGAAGCGACAGATTCATGAGAGCCGGAGGCAGACGTGGAGCTCTCCTCGGGCTTGCCGAACACCCCAAGGAAGCGCCAGAATGAGGTTACCTCTTATTTACATCTCTTTTATCCTTTGGCGGGTCTCACTCGTTAACCGCTCAATTCTTCTGACTCGGATTATCAGGAAACTTCCCCTTCCTCCGGCGACTCAATGCAGTCCAATCTGCCGGCTTTCAAGACTGCGTCAGGCTAATGATAACCTGCTTATCCTGTATTTGCCATTAACCTTTTGATTTTATGCAGTGGAAAAGCAAAGCTCAGCAAAAGGGTCAACAAGGACAAGCCGGCCGAAGAAACGGTCTTAACAGAGCCAGAACTTGGAACAGCCGGGCCTGAATCTTGAACTCATGAGCCGCCACCTGAACCGGCTCAAGACATACCAACTCCAATTGCTGATCCACCTGCTGAGCGAGCCGTTGACGGCTCGGAAAACCCGGAAGTCCCTAGCCCGGTCAGGACGGATGATCCTCAAGACACTGATGTCGAGATCACCAGAACCGGCTTTGCTGAGCCGGGGAGGCCAACCGTGCTGGCCAAGTGTTCCGCCAAGGACGAGCTTATGGAACACCACAGGTCAAACTTGATGTTGCTGATTATACTCACATGAGTTTTGAAGAAGTATTTTCTGGCTACATGAGCCAAGTGCACATCAGTCGTGACATCGAGATTGACATGGTGAAGCAGATGCACTAGAAGTTTGAGGTACAATCTTTTCTCTATACCCATTTATCCTTACTTATGCCAGCCCCCAAGTCTATTGCTTATGATGAATACGCTGTAGACTTAGAAACAAACTTAGTGACATTAGTAACTTAATTGGATAACATATATAAGAAATCCGGCTTACTCTGTAGTCCCCAAGGGGCGGCTTAACCAGCATGGTTGAGTCGGTCCTTCATATGGTTTATAGAATCAAATAGTTAAAAAGCTTAAACAGCAATATGCATTAGCCCCCAAGTGCCAAGTACTGTTGCTCGCAAAGTGCTTGGGACTTACTGTCATGAACCGCCACTTTAAGTAAAATTCTTCGATAGACATTAGCCCCCAAGTGCCAAGTGTTGTTGCTTGCGAAAGGCATGGGACTTAATATTGCCTCATGATTGTCCTGATTTTGACACGGTATTTGTATAGGCCACCACGAGTCAACTTGAATCAGAAGTGGCTGATCTGAAGAACCGCCTTGAGGCCCAAGAGACGGAAACCCAAAGAGCTGATTCCAAGTTTAAATTCAGCATTTTTGAACAAGAAAAACAGAAGAAAGACTTTGAAATGGAGAAAAAGGCCCGGGCTGATGAAAATATTGCATTAATTAATCGAGCCGAGAAGGCAGAGGCGGCTCTTGAAGAGGCTACCGGTGAATTAACCGGCTTAAAACGCCATGTCTCTCAGATGGTCTGGGCGATCTTTGGTAAGTCGTCCTGCAAGTGTTAAATGCTTGAACCTTTCAATTGATCATATAAATTGGAATTGACTCACCTAACCATGTTTATGCAGGCCCCAGGAGTTCAAATCTGAACCAAGATATGCTGATCAAGCTGAAGGCGGTTTATACGCTGGTGGAACTGTACACCGGGTCTCAACGTGCCTTAGCCTCGGTGGCCCTGTCCAATGAAGTGCCCACACTCCTGGTAGACGTGCTAAAGAAACTTTATGTGCTACCCCAGCGATTCACCAAACTGAGGCAATCGTATGTGAGAGCCGGAGCTGTGGCTGCCTTAAGTCGGGCCAAAGCTTGGCTACCGGAGCTAGACCCGGCCGACCTCGCCACTGGTTATCCAAGCTTTAAGGCGGATGTCACTCCCTTTGAACAGGAAGACTTTGCCACCTGTGTGAAGGAGATACGCCCTGTGGCTACCCTGATAGCTGACGAAGCAGATCTCTCCAAGTACCAGTCGGGCTATGATGCGGGGAACCGGAGAATCGCAACGCCTCATTATAAAGTGACCAGCTTGATCCCCCACTCCGTAAGCATACCTTCGCCCCTGAAGTTGACCCGGCCGGACTAGTTGATGATGAAGCTGAATTTGAAGCTTTGAATGGCATTGACTGATCATCATCAACCTTCCAGGAAAGGGAACAAGGCGAAGAAGCGGAGAGGGCTAACCCGGACACTTCAGGTGAACAGGAGAATTAATCCGTCGTGGCGGCTGCTACGTCTTGAGCTTGCGTTGGTTTTCCTTGAAGAGGAAAGGGTGATGCAGCAATAGTAGTGTAAGTATTTCCCTCAGGTTTTGAGAACCAAGGTATCAATCCAGTAGGAGGCTCCTCAAAAGTCCCACGCGCCTACACAAACAAACAAGAACTCGCAACCAACACAATAAAGGGGTTGTCAATCCCTTCAAAGCCACTTGTGAAAGTGAGATCTGATAGAGATAGTATGATAAGATAAATATATTTTTGGTATTTTATAATATAGATAGGAAAAGTAAAGATGCAAATAAAAGTAGATTGAAAGCTTATATGATAAAAGATAGACCCGGGGGCCATAGGTTTCACTAGTGGCTTCTCTCAAGATAGCATAAGTATTACGGTGGGTGAACAAAATTACTGTCAAGCAATTGATAGAAAAGCGAATAATTATGAGATTATCTAGGCATGGTCATGTATATAGGCATCCCGTCCGTGACAAGTAGATCGACTCCTGCCTGCATCTACTACTATTACTCCACTCATCGACCGCTATCCAGCATGCATCTAGAGTATTAAGTTCATAAAGAACAGAGTAACGCATTAAGAAAGATGACATGATGTAGAGGGATAAACTCATGCAATACGATATAAGCCCCATCTTCTTATCCTCGATGGCAACAATAAAATACGCGCCTTGCTGCCCCTGCTATCACTGGGAAAGGACACCGCAAGATTGAACCCAAAGCTAAGCACTTATCCCATTGCAAGAAAGATCAATCTAGTAGGCCAAACCAAACTGATAATTCAAAGAGACTTGCAAAGATAACTTAATCACACATAAAAGAATTCAGAGGAGATTCAAATATTTCTCATAGATAAACTTGATCATAAACCCAGAATTCATCGGATCTTGACAAACACACCGCAAAAAGAGTTACATCGAATAGATCTCCAAGAAGATCGAGGAGAACTTTGTATTGAGATCCTAAGAGAGAGAAGAAGCCATCTAGCTAATAACTATGGACCCGAAGGTCTGTGGTAAACTACTCACAACTCGTCGGAGAGGCCTTGGAGATGATATAGAGGCCTTCCGTGATCGGTCCCCCCTCTGGCAGAGCGCCGGCGAAGGCTCCAAGATGGGATCTCGCGGATACAGAAGGTTGTTGCGATGGAATTAGGTTTTCGTGGTCTGTTCTGATGTTCTTGAGGTACGTGGGTATATATAGGAGGAAGAAGTAGGTCGGTGGACTCCCGAGGGGCCCACGAGATTGGGTGCGCTCCTAGTAGGGGGGCGCCCTCCACCCTCGTGGCCACCTCGGTGGTTGCTTGACTTCCACTCCAAGTCCTCTAGATCACGTCCGCTCAAAAAATCACGCTCCCGAAGGTTTCATTCCATTTGGACTCAGTTTGATATTCCTTTTTTTCGAAACACTGAAATAGGAAAAAAACAGCAATACGGGCTGGGCCTCCGGTTAGTAGGTTAGTCCCAAAACTGATATATAAGTGTAAAGTAAAGCCCATAAACATCCAAAACGGGTAATATAATAGCATGGAACAATAAAAAATTATAAATACGTTGGAGACGTATCAGGGGTTGATACATGTGATGTGCTAAAAAACAATATGAATCATTTGGACTCGGGGAGTCGTGTAATAGAATAGAAATAACTTTGCTTTTGCCATGCCATCGTGCACGTTATTGGTGCTTAATACTATTAAGCCGCCATATTATATTCACCCGTGTTATACTTTTCATCTGCTTTCCTTATGCTTGACGGAGTCTTTTAACTGTCCTGCACATAGAAATAGATCACAAGATCGCTTGGCGATTTACCACAAGGCGGGTCAAAATAGCTTGATACATTAAGATAGAAAAAGAATCATAGATAAGCCTATTGTAACATATAATGTTGAAACACAACTATAATCTTATACCTGTGATCTTTTGATTTGTACTGCCGGCTTAAGTGACCCGGATAGTAAGGGTGATAACCCAATCTTTGGAAACCAATACTTCCAAAGGTACGATGATTCTCATATATTGGCGACATATCAGCCAAAATCAAGCCGGGTTAAAATTAACCACACTTGTACTTTTAAACCTCAAGAAAGTCTCAAGTCAAATAAAGGTTGCTTTCAAAGAAAATGCAAACCAAATAGAATATAAGGAATTCAAGGCTTCTGATTTGAATACAATTAGTAAACCGTTCCAAAGGGGTTAAGCTAGGATTCGAATACAATCATGTAGCCCCCAGTGGCTTTGGCGTTGCGCCGATCAAGAGGGTACCGACAGCTATGTTCTCTTTGGTTCGAATACGACCTATGTTTGAACAGGAAGCCCCATAATGACCTTGAGAGGTTTTTAATGACTCTGATTCGAATACGATCAAACTTGGTTCCCAAAAGGGGTTGAGCTATGATTCGAATACGATCAAGAAGCCCCCTAGTGAGCTCGGCAGTGTGCCAATCAAGAGGGTACCGACAGCTATGTTCTCTTTGGTTCAAATACAACCTATGTTTGAATAGGAAGCCCCCTAATGATCATAAGGTTTAACGGCTAGATTCGAATACGATCATAAGCCGGATCAAACGGGTTAAGATCGATTCATATACGATCAGCCCCCAAGTGATCATTTGAGATGACAATGATAATAACTATGACATATTACCTTTGAGGATAAAAAAGGACAGAAGTCCTGCTTTATTATTTATCATAATATATACATTGTCAAAATATGTACATCATGAGAGCCGGTGGCTCAAGTGTAGTAAGGCCGAAGATGAGCGATATTCCACGGCCGGCGGGTCACCTCCTCCAACTTACGTGAGTCTTTGTGCTCTCGAACATCGATAAGGTAGTATGACCCGTTGGTCAAGTTCTTGCTGACCACAAAGGGCCCTTCCCAAGGTGGGGATAACTTGTGTGCATCATTTTGTTCTTGGATGAGCCGGAGCACCAAATCACCTTCCTGAAATGTTCTAGACCTAACCCGGCGGCTGTGATAGCGGTGCAGGTCCTGTTGGTAAATCGCCGAGCGAGCTGCTACCAAGTCACGCTTTTCATCTAACAAGTCAAGTGCATCCTGACGCGCTTGTTCATTGTCCGCCTCAACATAAGCCGCCACACGGGACGAGTCATGACGGATGTCACTAGGGAGAACCGCGTCAGCTCTGTAAACCATGAAGAAGGGTGTATAACCCATAGACCTGTTAGGAGTAGTATTGATGCTCCATATCACCGAGGGTAACTCCTCAACCCAACAAACCGGAGTCCGTTGTAAAGGGACCAAAAGTCGGGGCTTGATGCCTTTCAAGATTTCCTGATTGGCTCTCTCAGCTTGACCATTGGATTGGGGGTGAGCCACTGATGACACATCAAGCCGAATATGCTCATGTTGACCAAATTCTTCCATGGCCCGTTTAGACATATGTCACATCCCTAGCTTTACCCTGGCCATGGACTAGCTTGGTTGCTGCATCATGTCTATATTTTTGAAACTTGAATTGAGGAATATTGGAAGCCTCAAAACCCTAAATAAAAGAGGGGCAAAAACCCTAGAAATCTCATTCATTGCTCCAAAAGGCTCTTCTTAAATGTTTGATAATTTTTGGTAAGGGTTCTGGTCCCAACCAAAATATTGAACATTTTTAAGGATTTATTTTTGGGACTTTGAATTTAAATCTTTAGCTATTTGAATTTGAATTATATTCATATAATTAGAATATAATTTCAAAGACCCCTGAAATATTTTATAAGCTTTTGGAAAAGTCCATCTAGCAATATAAAATATTCAGAGGAGTTTTTGGCATTGTTTGAATTATTTTAAATTCAAAAACAGTGGCAAAATAAATTAAATAAATAAACAGAACAGAAGAAAAAAAAAATAAAACCGAGCAGAGGACTACCTGGCGCTCACCTCAGCCCACTTACCTGGCCCAGCTCCTCCAGCGCGGCCCAGCCGGCCCGGCCCATCTCCACTCCCTCCCCTGTCGTCTTCCTCCCTGCCAGGAGGACGGGCACGCGCCCGGCGCGCGCGGCCACGCGCCCCGGCCACCTCCTGCTTCCCGGCCACCTCCTGCTTCCCCCCGGCCTCCCTAGCGACGCCACGACGAGGCCTCGTGTCCCCTCGCTCCTCTTCCTCCCCCGCTGCATCCCCTCTCTCCTCTGCTCCCCCTCTCTCGCCCGGACCGAACGGAGCCGCCGCCACCGACGAGCTCCCTCGCGGCCACCGCCACCCCCTCTCCTCCCCGACGTGCTCCCGAGCTCCTGCACCTCGTCGCCAACCTCCTCACCGAGCCACGTGACCGGAAGAGCCCCGAAGCACCACCCCGACGCTTTTTCCCCTCCTCGGCCCCCGAGGATCGCCGTCGTCAAATTCATCGCCGCCCGGCCTCCCTCAAGCTCGCCGTCCACCTCTACAGGGTCTATGTGAGCTCCTCTTCCATTTCCCCTCCTCCCCGCGCTCGTTCCCGCACGCTAGCCGCCCTTTCCACCGGGGCCGTGAGCTCCTCGCCGCCGGCGATGACGCGGACAAGGCCAGAGCCACCGGAGCTAGCTACCGAGCACGGCAACGTGCTCCACACCTCACCAGGAACCTAACACACACACTAGCTTCCCCTCCCGTGCCCCCTAACGCCAACCCCGACCTCGCCCGAACTCCGGCCGCCGCCTCCCTCGCCGCTGCCGACGCCACAGCCAACCCCAACTCCTCTGGCTTGCTCCATTGGATGCGCACGAGCTCGAGCTCCCTGTAGAACCCCTCCGCGCGTCGAATGGGTGCCGGAGCAGCCATTCCGGCGAGCCACCGCCGCGTCTGGTCGTTGCCGGCGGTTAGACGCCGGTGGATTAGCCGGGTTGACCAGGGATTTGACCCCCCTGGGTCACTGACGTGTGGGCCCGTCCCCTGCTAACCTTTGGTTAAATTAATAACTAAGTTTAATTAAGCCACTGACTCACTGACATGCGGGCCCGGGCCGACTAATTAAACTAGGTTAGGTTTAAATTATATTAGGATTAGCCGTAGTCACTGACCAGTGGGCCCCACTGGTCAGGTTTGACCCGAGCCGGCCCCTGTTGACTTGCTGACGTCATGCCAACGTCATGCTGACGCAGTAATGTTTTCTGGATTTAATTTAATTCTGAAAATTCCAGAAAATGCCTAAAACTTCTAAAATTCATAGAAATTCAACCGTAACTCCAAATTAAATAATTTATATATGAAAAATTATCAGAAAAATTCAAGGAATCCATCTGTACCATTTTCATGCATGTTAGAACAACTTATCACTACTGTTTAGGGCAAATGAAGTAAATGGCATTTGAATAATCACATATGGAGTTTGAATTTGAATCTTGTATTCAAACCAACTTCATTTAATCTGTTGTTAGTTGCATTAGCTCAAACACATTCATTTTGCCATGTCATGATCATGCATCATATTGTGCATTGCATTGATTGTGTTCCCTTTTGTGTTGCCGGTATTTGTCCCCTCTCGATAGACGTGATACCGTTGATGTGATCGTTGACACCGATGAAGACTCAATGCTATCTTCAGAAGTGCCAGGAAAGCAAAAACCCCTTGTTCATTCCGATACAATCCTACTCTCTCGCCCCTGCTCTCTTTTAATGCATTAGGACAACACCGATTTATCTGTTACTTGCTGCGGTAGCTGAACCCCTTTATCCTTTGCATGACCTGTCATTGCCACAGTAAATAGATGAAACCCACTAGCATGAGTAGGAGTTGTTTGAGCCCTGTTGTGCCTACTCATTCATGTTTGTTTGTCATGCCTGCTACTGCTTAGAGTTGAGTCAGGTCTGATTCATCGGGGATGAATCAGAGGCGTGTGAACATGTCCTACTGTGTGTGAGCTAAGTGTGTGAACACGATTTGGTAAAGGTAGCGGTGAGAGGCCATGTAGGAGTGCATGGTGGGTTGTCTCATTGCAGCCGTCCTCAGGAACTGAGTTCTGTGTTTGTGATCCATGATTCAGTTACTACCATACATTGGGCCCTGAAATATGACCCCACTCGACTTCTTATTCACCCTTGTCCTCTGTCCAGGAGTTGCAAGTAGTTTCTGGTGTTTGTAGCTTACTGGAGGCCGTGGACAGCGCTGACCGTAGGGGTGGGCTGTGATGCGGTAGGTACGTGGCACGGTGTACCGGATGCCCGTTTGGTATCTCGGGAACCCTGTTCACATCGTTTGGGGCTGTGAGCGAAACTCCGGCCGGATCTCCTCATGGATGGAACCCGAATAGGCGATAAACCTGGACTAGAGACTTGAGTGTTTAGGTAGGTCGTGGTCTACACCCACGTCGGCTTTCGCTTGAAGTCTGCCGAGCACATGTTGTGTGCAAACGCTAAGTGGTGGAAACATGTATGAAGAAGTACACCCCTGCAGGGTTATCATCATCTATTCGAATAGCCGTGTCCGCGGAAAAGGACTTCTGGGTTACTTATATCAGTTCATAGACAAGTGAAAGTGGATACTCTAAAATACGCAAGATAAGCGTGAGTGCTATGGATGGCGTTCTCGTAGGGAGACGGGAGCGGATCCATAGTGGTGTATTGATATGGTGAATATGTGGACTCGTGTGCGCCACCTCAAAAGAGTTACTTGCAGTCGTAGTTTAGGATAGCCACCGAGTCAAAGCTGGCTTGCTGCAGTTAAACCCCACCACCCCTTTGTTGACAATGATGCATATGTAGATAGTTCTGATGTAAGTCTTGCTGGGTACATTCGTACTCACGTTTGCCTATTTTATGTTTTTGCAGAGAGACTTCAGTCTCACTAGTAATTCCGTGTGGACTTCGACGTTTAGCTTGATACCTCAGCTACGATCTTGTGCCCTCGGCAGGATCTGATAGATAGTCAGGCTTCTCAGCCTTTTTCATTTATAGTTGTCTGTACTCAGACATGATAGCTTCCGCTTGTGCTTTGACTTGTATGCTCTGAGTGTTGGGTCATGAGACCCATGTTTGTAATATCTCGCTCCTCGGAGCCTATTGAATAAACTACTTGAGTCGTAGAGTCATTTTGTGATGCCATGTTGTATTGCACATATCGAGCATATTGTGTGTATGTTATTGAAATGCTTGGTATGTGTGGGATCTGACCATCTAGTTGTTTATCTTTAGTAGCCTCTCTTACGGGGAAATGTCTCCTAGTGTTTCCACCGAGCCATGGTAGCTTGCTACTGCTCCGGAACACTTAGGCTGGCCGGCATGTGTCCTTCTTCGTTCCTGTGTCTGTCCCTTCGGGGAAATGTCACGCTTTGAGTACCGGAGTCCTGTTAGCCCGCTACAGCCCGGTTTACCGGAGTCCTGCTAGCCCAGTGCTACAGCCTGGACCCACTTGCTGATGACCGACACGTTCGAAGCTGGGTCATGGATGCCTGTCCCTGTAAGTCTGTGCCACTTTGGGTTTACGACTAGTCATGTCAGCCCGGGCTCTTTATCATATGGATGCTAGCGACACTATCATATACGTGAGCCAAAAGGCGCAAACGGTCCCGGGAAAAGGTAAGACGACACCCGTGGGAATACCGTGCGTGAGGCCGCAAAGTGATATGAGGTGTTACCAGCTAGATCGATGTGACATCGAGTCGGGGTCCTGACAGTTTAAATTTCATTTAAACCTGAAATGGGGATTGACTAAACCCTAGCACCAAATGAATTCAACTAGGGTCAAAATAAAATCTTTTTCATTAAACCCAAAATGCCCTCTAAAAATGTTCAACATTTCTGGTTAGAGGTGAAAGCATCTACCAAAAATGATTTATATTTTTGCAGGACATATTGGGCTCTGAATTAAATCATACTCTATTTGCATTTGGGCATTTAAATGCTATAAAATATTCTAAATGCCCAAATAATTCTGAAAATAAGTGTGGGCTGTTGGAAATAATCTAAATAGAGCCCTTGATTATTCCAGGATTTTTTTAAGATGCCTAAGTATTTTTAATAAAGCCCTACAGTTGCAGAAATAATAGAAAACAGAAAATAGAGGAGAGAGAGAGAACTCACCTGGACCTACCTGGCAGCCCACCTGGCCGGCCCAGCAGGCGGCCTGGCCAACTGGCCCAGCCCACCACCGCAGCCCCTCCGTCGTCTTCCTCCCCTCGCCCCGAAGCAGTTGCGTGCCCGCACGCGAGCGACCGCGGCCACGTCCTCCCGCCACCTCCTGCTTGCCCTCCCTCGTCCTGACCTGCGCCACGGAGACGCCACGCACCCCCTGGCCCCTCTCATTCTCCCTGTGCTCCTCCCCCTCCTCTGTTTCCCTCTCCCGCGAACGGCCGAACGCCATCGTCGCCGCCGTTCGTCACCGCCGCAGCCACAACCACTCCCTCGCTCCCTCTTCGTATCCCCGAGCTCCGCATCATCGTCCTCCTCGTCCACCCCGAGCCAAGCAACCAGGGGAGCGCTGCATCGCCGCCCCGGACGTCTTCTTCAACCTCGGTGCCGGCGATCTCCGTCGCTTGATTCGCCGCATCCAGAGCCTCCCCGGCCCCGCCGTCTGCACCGTCTGACTCGCCGTGAGCCACTTACCTTATCCCCTAACTCCTTGTGCTCGCCCCCGTGCTGTAGCGCCGTTCCCCACGAGCACTGAAGCCACCGTCCGCCATTGCTGCTGCACGCATAGCCTCCATGCCCCTCTGGCCTCACCATGCTGCTCGTGGTGCTCCCCGTGCCTAGCAGGTGCTGCCCAGCCTCTCCTTTTGCTCACCGACGCATCGTAGCGACGCGCCCGTGCATCACCGACCACCACCACCGCCAAAGCTCGTCGCCGGCGCCTTTTCCGGCGACCCCGAACCCAACTACCTGCACCACTCGCCGCGGGCCACTCCCAGCTATCCATAGCGCCCAACGGCGCCCCGAACGGTGCCCTGTACGTGAAACCCGCACCTGCACCGCCGCGTTTAGCCTCGCCGGCGGCTAAACGCCGGCGAGTTGACCCCGCCGACCAGGGGGTTTGACCCTTTGACCCCCCCTGTGTCCATGACATGTGGGGCCGGCCTGTTAATTAGGCTAGGATTAGTGTTAACTAAATATTAGTTAGTTTAATAGACACTGACAATGGGCCCCAGGCCGCTAACTGAATTAGATTAGTTAGGTTAGTCACTGACGGATGGGACCCACTGGCCAGGTTTGACCTGGACCAGCCACGTTGACCTGCTGACGCCATAATTCATTTTCTGGAATTATTCTAATTCTAAATATTCAGGAAATTCCAGAAAATGCCTAAAACTTCTAAAATTCATAGAAAATTAACCGTAACTCCAAATTAAATAATTTATATATGAAAAATTATCAGAAAAATTCAAGGAATCCATCTGTACCATTTTCATGCATGTTAGAACAACTTATAGCAGCTGTTTAGCACAAATCAAATAAAGGGCACTTAAATAATCACATATGGAGTTTGAATTTGAATCTTGTATTCAAACCAACTTCATTTAATCTGTTGCTAGTTGCATTGGCTCAAAACACATTCATTTTGCCATGTCATGATCATGCATCATATTGTGCATTGCATTGATTGTGTTCCTTTCTGTGTTGCCGGTATTTGTCCCCTCTCGATAGACGTGATACCGATGATGTGATCGTTGACACTGATGAAGACTCAATGTTATCTTCAGAAGTGCCAGGCAAGCAAAACCCCCTTGTTCATTCCGATACAATCCTACTCTCTCGCTCCTGCTCTCTTTTACTGCATTAGGACAACACCGATTCATCTGTTACTTGCTGCGGTAGCTGAACCCCTTTGTCCTTTGCATGACCTGTCATTGCCACAGTAAATAGATGAAACCCACTAGCATGAGTAGGAGTTGTTTGAGCCCTGATGTGCCTACTCATTCATGTTTGTTTGTCATGCCTGCTATTGCTTAGAGTTGAGTCAGGTCTGATTCATCGGGGATGAATCAGAGGCGTGTGAACCTGTCCTACTGTGTGTGAGCTAAGTGTGTGAACACGATTTGGTAAAGGTAGCGGTGAGAGGCCATGTAGGAGTACATGGTGGGTTGTCTCATTGCAGCCGTCTTCAAGAACTGAGTTCTATGTTTGTGATCCATGATTCAGCTACTACCACGCATTGGGCCCGAAACCAATGGACCCTCTCGGCTTCTTGATCACCCTTGTCCTCTGTCCAGGAGTTGCAAGTAGTTTCTGGTGTTTGTAGTATGCTGGAGGCCGTGGGCAGCGCTGACCGTAGGGGTGGGCTGTGATGCGGTAGGCACGTGGCACGGTGTACCGGGCGCCCGTTTGGTGTCTCGGGAACCCTGTTCACATCGTTTGGGGCTGTGAGCGAAACTCCGGCCGGATCTCCTCATGGATGGAACCCGAATAGGCGATAAACCTGGACTAGAGACTTAGGTGATTAGGTAGGTCGTGGCCGACACCCACGTTGGGCTTCCGCTTGAAGGTTGCCGAGTACATGTCGTGTAAACGGCGGTAAGTGGTGAGAGCGTGTGTGAAGAAGTACACCCCTGCAGGGTTAACCTAATCTATTCGAATAGCCGTGTCCGCGGAAAAGGACTTCTGGGTTGCTTATATCAGTTCATAGACAAGTGAAAGTGGATACTCTAAAATACGCAAGATAAGCGTGAGTGCTATGGATGGCGTTCTCGTAGGGAGACGGGAGCGGATCCATAGTGGTGTATTGATATGGTGAATATGTGGACTCGTGTGCGCCACCTCAAAAATGTTACTCGCAGTCATAGTTCAGGATAGCCACCGAGTCAAAGCTGGCTTGCTGCAGTTAAACCCCACCATCCCTTTGTTGATAATGATGCATATGTAGATAGTTCCGATGTAAGTCTTGCTGGGTACATTTGTACTCACGTTTGCCTATTTTATGTTTTTGCAGAGAGACTTCAGTCTCACTAGTATTTCCGCGTGGTCTTCGACGTTTAGCTTGTTACCTCAGCTACGATCTTGTGCCTCGGCAGGATTTGGTAGATAGTCAGGCTTCTCAGCCTTTTTCATTTATAGATGTCTGTACTCAGACATGATAGCTTCCGCTTGTGCTTTGACTTGTATGCTCTGAGTGTTGGGTCATGAGACCCATGTTTGTGATATCTCGCTCCTCGGAGCCTATTGAATAAACTACTTGAGTCGTAGAGTCATTTTGTGATGCCATGTTGTACTGCACATATCGAGCATATTGTGTGTATATTATTGAAATGCTTGGTATGTGTGGGATCTGACCATCTAGTTGTTTATCTTTAGTAGCCTCTCTTACGGGGAAATGTCTCCTAGTGTTTCCACCGAGCCATGGTAGCTTGCTACTGCTCCGGAACACTTAGGCTGGCCGGCATGTGTCCTTCTTCGTTCCTGTGTCTGTCCCTTCGGGGAAATGTCACGCGATGAATACCGGAGTCCTGTTAGCCCGCTACAGCCCGGTTCACCGGAGTCCTGCTAGCCCAGTGCTACAGCCTGGTTTCACTCGCTGATGACCGACACGTTCGATGCTGGGTCATGGATGCCTGTCCCTGTAAGTCTGTGCCACTTTGGGTTTACGACTAGCCATGTCAGCCCGGGCTCCTTATCATATGGATGCTAGCGACACTGTCATATACGTGTGCCAAAAGGCGCAAACGGTCCCGGGCTAAGGTAAGGCGACACCCGTGGGAATACCGTGCGTGAGGCCGCAAAGTGATATGAGGTGTTACATGCTAGATCGATGTGGCATTGAGTCGGGGTCCTGGCAGCGTTGGTATCAGAGCTTGACTGCCTGTAGGATTACCAAGCCAAACTGGTCGAAGTTGATTCTAGAAATTCTTTAGTTATATAAGGGAATTGATTGTGGGATGGAACGTAAGGCTCTTTTTACTCCTTATACATTATGCCTTCTGATCTAAGTCATCTTATCTTTCCTGCGGGGATTAAGAACTAGGCTATCTCTTCTTTCTATCAGGATCACGTGTTACTAATCCGTAGACTTATAGATTGTTGGACTTAAGCCTCGTTTCAGTTTCTACTACTTCTGTATGTTAATTGTTGATCTCGAAATCTTGATATTGTGCTTCTGAGTGGTTATGCCACCATTTTTGTGAATGTCTCAAATCTTTTCTGAGCATTTACAGCCGTTATGCTGTCCGAGTCATCCCAGGTTTCTAAGTAGTTTGATGCATTTGCAAATCCTTTCTTCCCGTTTCAATGTTCCCATGGGCCAGATTAACCACACTAATCAGTGAGTTGAGGTACTCCGTTACCTTGACATATATGTTGGAAATATTATTATGACCCTAGGTGTCTCAGGGGATCATCTAGTAATTTAGCCATGATTTGTGTTCCCAGTGTGATGATTCTGTCCATCATTCTCGAAAGCATCCCGTGATGCTACTTAGTAGTAGGTATTCTATTCCTGGGTTTTGAACCCGAGATCCACCCTACTTATTTCATGTTGATAGTGTTAGCTAGTTCCTTTAGGATATTAGTAACCTTTGCATTAGTCCTCAATGTTCGTGGTATTCCTTTCTTCCAAATACTATGAACCGCTTATGGCAGATGTTCCTCGCTGATCGAAAGATCACAATCAGAGTGCTCTCGATGGGTTCTCGATTCTACATTGTAACTCTGCCAGTTCTACTTTTCTGCATGGGTTATCCGGAAGAAACATGTGGAATTCGTTCGACATGCTAAACCATGCATCCACAACTCAAAAAATCATAAGTTCCTTTGAGTTGTCTCTCTTTAGTTGTTTCTGACCCTCGCCTATCAATTGATAGTCAAGAGTATGCGTGCATTCATTCGTCGATGCCTATTACCCTTGTGGTCCGCCAAGCCATTCTATTTTAGAATGAATAGGAGAAACAAACTCCAGTACCTCATCCATATCTAGGATTGGGTCAAAGTAGTTGTATTCCGCAGATCAAATGCCAATCCAGCTTTTGGTTCTGTTCTACCTTGGAGTATTACCCCCTTCATGTCAGAATTGTCATGAGAACTGCACCAACTTTCATGAATTTTGACGTAGTAATACTTCTCACCATCATTAGTCATTCCTCGGCCATCGTGTTGATGCAACCGGAATACCGACAAATGAATTGTGATGTGTGAAATCAATACTCCCAGCAACCTCGTTGCTTGGTAGTTAAGGGACAATAATTTCATTCTTAGCGTGTTGGTTTTTGAATCATCCTTCTAAGACTGATCGTGCTACCTAGTCCTTATTTCGGTGCACCCTTCGATTGATGAGTTAGGATCTTGTCAAGTCCTCACTCATTTGATCATATCGTCTTGCCCTGAAAAGCGAGATTGTTCTCGAGCCTAGTAACATATCGGTGGTTCGTGATTTTTCGAATATCTTCTCGAAAGTATCACCAGGCTGTCACCTGACTGTTATGTTGAGCTCGTGATCAAGTTGGTTTCTTGTGAACCACCTTCTCTCCAAGAATCGGTGTTAGATATCCCTGAGCTAGTTGGTTAAGCTAGACAACAACTTGGAGAGTTGGAAGATAAAAGCTTGCCTGACTTAGTTCGTTCCAAAGGGATATTCTTGTGTAGTGTGTGTTGAAGAAAGATGATATCTTCATCGATTGGTCCTTGTGATCAGTTGCTGGACCTATTGTCTTATCAATCCTTTGATTTGAGTGTGGGCTATCGTCAAATCAAATCAGTACCAACGATGCTCGTAATGTTGTCTTATTCGTGGTTGATCCCTCGAGCATACACCATTACATCTTTGGTCTGACCAATGCTATCACCGTGTTCACTTAACTATGGAATTCCTTTTAAAAGGAAACCTAGATGAATTGTTGTTGAGCCCATTGACAACATCCTTATTTCCTCCATGATTTTGTTGAACATTAAGTTAGTGTTGGAAACTTTTGAAAGCATTTGTTCATGCTAGCTCATGAAGCATATGTTTGGATGAAGGTAGTGACTTCCTTTAATTCATGTGCATCTGATGCAAGTTGCCGCCGTGGATTCGAGAAAGTCAATGTTGTTTCCTTTGGAATCATCCCAAAACAGTCATGCATACGTGCGAAAGTATTCTGTGGTTCGGAGACTTGCAACCTCCATTCCATATGTGTTCTGTAGCACCCCAAGCCACTGACTGATTTGTTCGAGAAAAGGAGTTAAGTGTTAATCCATGGTAATGCACAAGACTTCGATACCCTCGTTGATGGTTCCCCCTCCTGAACTCGGTAGTGTTTTATTGTAAGACTACCATGTGGGCATGCTTGTCTGGGACAACGTGTTCACATGTTTGTAGCAGAACCAGCTCATGTTTTGGAGCTTGCTATCGTAGTTCATTCCCCGAGAATCTCGCAACGTCATCTCGTCGATTTGTGTTGCAAACTTCCGTTTTTCTTCCTAGACTCGATGAGTCTAGAATATCCTGACACCAACCAGATCTGAATCTCAGGCAGATATGATGGTTGGAATATTTCCCAAGAATTATAATATTGGTCGCGCGATAACCGGTAAAGTGGATGTCGTGGCCAACACACCCAGCCGGAAGACCTGTTATTATAATATCTTGATTGATGAAGTTGGCCACCTCCCCATAGGGATTTCGTAGGATTTACTCCCTAGTTACCCCTATGGATTTCTGTGTTCCGAAGTCCGACCTTTTACTTGATGTTCTAGTTATCAAACCGTATCTATGAATGGGATACACTAGCACATCAAGGAGAACATTAGAAGCGGAGTGCTAAATGTCTCTCGGTCGATCATCCAGATTTTATTTCCTTGGCCCCGCCAAGGGTGAAATCTGAGAAGGTGTTATCTTCCTTTGCATCTGCATCCTCCATCACCATTCATCATGGTAGTAAGTTGTGTTACCGGACCCTTGACACGGATGTTGATAAAACCTTGATGATTATGGAAATGCACAAGTTCTTGAGAGCACGCACAAGCGCTACGTGTTATCATCATCTCTAACTGGGATTCCTCTCAGTTTCCTCGGCAAATGCTATGACCTTTTCAAATAGTGAATTCACTCTCTTTTGTTGGGTTCTTCCCCAGTTACCAGAATCATTCCCAGCATTTGCATTTTGTTCCCAGCTTGCACCGCCAATGTGCCATTCTACCATGGATCTCTTCCATTTCCGGTGATAAGCAAAATCATCCATTACGTTGTCTTCAACAAGGTAATCCACATCATCCAAGTCCGAGTATGCCATTCTACCGACCCCCGCCAATCGATTGCTGTGATTTGCCTTCGGCTGATATAGAGAGTCTCAACGATCTCTATATCAAAGGTAATTCTTTTTGCCACTTAAGATAATACTCTACGAATCACCCTCCTCCAGGATGTTTCGTCGTGGTATCATGGCAATTCAACTCCTCGCTATGTTGACAACCGATCATCACCTTCTTAAGTGTGGAATTGTTGTCCACCTAGTGAACCTTCGTCATCCGTTTCTTCCACCCCTCTCGATGTGTATCTCGTGTCTCAACCCGAGAAATGGTCCTATGTCTCATTCCGTGAGTTGTTCGATCTTCGAGAAGATCGACCCCTCTAGAGTTTTCCTTTCCTCTTCTTGTCATGATTAGCAGGATTTCTCAGAGCAAGACGACAAGACAAAGATGGTGATCGAATCAACGTTTCTATGAAGTGCAACCTGGATCGTGAAGATTATACTAGTTGCGTTTCCCCTTCACCTTAACCTACGCTTGAATCTCGAGACGAGATTCTTGTTTAGTGGGGGTGAGTTGTCACATCCCTAGCTTTACCCTGGCCATGGACTAGCTTGGTTGCTGCATCATGTCTATATTTTTGAAACTTGAATTGAGGAATATTGGAAGCCTCAAAACCCTAAATAAAAGAGGGGCAAAAACCCTAGAAATCTCATTCATTGCTCCAAAAGGCTCTTCTTAAATGTTTGATAATTTTTGGTAAGGGTTCTGGTCCCAACCAAAATATTGAACATTTTTAAGGATTTATTTTTGGGACTTTGAATTTAAATCTTTAGCTATTTGAATTTGAATTATATTCATATAATTAGAATATAATTTCAAATACCCCTGAAATATTTTATAAGCTTTTGGAAAAGTCCATCTAGCAATATAAAATATTCAGAGGAGTTTTTGGCATTGTTTGAATTATTTTAAATTCAAAAACAGTGGCAAAATAAATTAAATAAATAAACAGAACAGAAAAAAAAAACCGAGCAGAGGACTACCTGGCGCTCACCTCAGCCCACTTACCTGGCCCAGCTCCTCCAGCGCGGCCCAGCCGGCCCGGCCCATCTCCACTCCCTCCCCTGTCGTCTTCCTCCCTGCCAGGAGGACGGGCACGCGCCCCGGCCACCTCCTGCTTCCCGGCCACCTCCTGCTTCCCCCCGGCCTCCCTAGCGACGCCACGACGAGGCCTCATGTCCCCTCGCTCCTCTTCCTCCCCCGCTGCATCCCCTCTCTCCTCTGCTCCCCCTCTCTCGCCCGGACCGAACGGAGCCGCCGCCACCGACGAGCTCCCTCGCGGCCACCGCCACCCCCTCTCCTCCCCGACGTGCTCCCGAGCTCCTGCACCTCGTCGCCAACCTCCTCACCGAGCCACGTGACCGGAAGAGCCCCGAAGCACCACCCCGACGCTTTTTCCCCTCCTCGGCCACCGAGGATCACCGTCGTCAAATTCATCGCCGTCCGGCCTCCCTCAAGCTCGCCGTCCACCTCTACAGGGTCTATGTGAGCTCCTCTTCCATTTCCCCTCCTCCCCGCGCTCGTTCCCGCACGCTAGCCGCCCTTTCCACCGGGGCCGTGAGCTCCTCGCCGCCGGTGATGACGCGGACAAGGCCAGAGCCACCGGAGCTAGCTACCGAGCACGGCAACGTGCTCCACACCTCACCAGGAACCTAACACACACACTAGCTTCCCCTCCCGTGCCCCCTAACGCCAACCCCGACCTCGCCCGAACTCCGGCCGCCGCCTCCCTCGCCGCTGCCGACGCCACAGCCAACCCCAACTCCTCTGGCTTGCTCCATTGGATGCGCACGAGCTCGAGCTCCCTGTAGAACCCCTCCGCGCGTCGAATGGGCGCCGGAGCAGCCATTCCGGCGAGCCACCGTCGCGTCTGGTCGTTGCCGGCGGTTAGACGCCGGTGGATTAGCCGGGTTGACCAGGGATTTGACCCCCCTGGGTCACTGACGTGTGGGCCCGTCCCCTGCTAACCTTTGGTTAAATTAATAACTAAGTTTAATTAAGCCACTGACTCACTGACATGCGGGCCCGGGCCGACTAATTAAACTAGGTTAGGTTTAAATTATATTAGGATTAGCCGTAGTCACTGACCAGTGGGCCCCACTGGTCAGGTTTGACCCGAGCCGGCCCCTGTTGACTTGCTGACGTCATGCCAACGTCATGCTGACGCAGTAATGTTTTCTGGATTTAATTTAATTCTGAAAATTCCAGAAAATGCCTAAAACTTCTAAAATTCATAGAAATTCAACCGTAACTCCAAATTAAATAATTTATATATGAAAAATTATCAGAAAAATTCAAGGAATCCATCTGTACCATTTTCATGCATGTTAGAACAACTTATCACTACTGTTTAGGGCAAATGAAGTAAATGGCATTTGAATAATCACATATGGAGTTTGAATTTGAATCTTGTATTCAAACCAACTTCATTTAATCTGTTGTTAGTTGCATTAGCTCAAACACATTCATTTTGCCATGTCATGATCATGCATCATATTGTGCATTGCATTGATTGTGTTCCCTTTTGTGTTGCCGGTATTTGTCCCCTCTCGATAGACGTGATACCGTTGATGTGATCGTTGACACCGATGAAGACTCAATGCTATCTTCAGAAGTGCCAGGAAAGCAAAAACCCCTTGTTCATTCCGATACAATCCTACTCTCTCGCCCCTGCTCTCTTTTAATGCATTAGGACAACACCGATTTATCTGTTACTTGCTGCGGTAGCTGAACCCCTTTATCCTTTGCATGACCTGTCATTGCCACAGTAAATAGATGAAACCCACTAGCATGAGTAGGAGTTGTTTGAGCCCTGTTGTGCCTACTCATTCATGTTTGTTTGTCATGCCTGCTACTGCTTAGAGTTGAGTCAGGTCTGATTCATCGGGGATGAATCAGAGGCGTGTGAACATGTCCTACTGTGTGTGAGCTAAGTGTGTGAACACGATTTGGTAAAGGTAGCGGTGAGAGGCCATGTAGGAGTGCATGGTGGGTTGTCTCATTGCAGCCGTCCTCAGGAACTGAGTTCTGTGTTTGTGATCCATGATTCAGTTACTACCATACATTGGGCCCTGAAATATGACCCCACTCGACTTCTTATTCACCCTTGTCCTCTGTCCAGGAGTTGCAAGTAGTTTCTGGTGTTTGTAGCTTACTGGAGGCCGTGGACAGCGCTGACCGTAGGGGTGGGCTGTGATGCGGTAGGTACGTGGCACGGTGTACCGGATGCCCGTTTGGTATCTCGGGAACCCTGTTCACATCGTTTGGGGCTGTGAGCGAAACTCCGGCCGGATCTCCTCATGGATGGAACCCGAATAGGCGATAAACCTGGACTAGAGACTTGAGTGTTTAGGTAGGTCGTGGTCTACACCCACGTCGGCTTTCGCTTGAAGTCTGCCGAGCACATGTTGTGTGCAAACGCTAAGTGGTGGAAACATGTATGAAGAAGTACACCCCTGCAGGGTTATCATCATCTATTCGAATAGCCGTGTCCGCGGAAAAGGACTTCTGGGTTACTTATATCAGTTCATAGACAAGTGAAAGTGGATACTCTAAAATACGCAAGATAAGCGTGAGTGCTATGGATGGCGTTCTCGTAGGGAGACGGGAGCGGATCCATAGTGGTGTATTGATATGGTGAATATGTGGACTCGTGTGCGCCACCTCAAAAGAGTTACTTGCAGTCGTAGTTTAGGATAGCCACCGAGTCAAAGCTGGCTTGCTGCAGTTAAACCCCACCACCCCTTTGTTGACAATGATGCATATGTAGATAGTTCTGATGTAAGTCTTGCTGGGTACATTCGTACTCACGTTTGCCTATTTTATGTTTTTGCAGAGAGACTTCAGTCTCACTAGTAATTCCGTGTGGACTTCGACGTTTAGCTTGATACCTCAGCTACGATCTTGTGCCCTCGGCAGGATCTGATAGATAGTCAGGCTTCTCAGCCTTTTTCATTTATAGTTGTCTGTACTCAGACATGATAGCTTCCGCTTGTGCTTTGACTTGTATGCTCTGAGTGTTGGGTCATGAGACCCATGTTTGTAATATCTCGCTCCTCGGAGCCTATTGAATAAACTACTTGAGTCGTAGAGTCATTTTGTGATGCCATGTTGTATTGCACATATCGAGCATATTGTGTGTATGTTATTGAAATGCTTGGTATGTGTGGGATCTGACCATCTAGTTGTTTATCTTTAGTAGCCTCTCTTACGGGGAAATGTCTCCTAGTGTTTCCATCGAGCCATGGTAGCTTGCTACTGCTCCGGAACACTTAGGCTGGCCGGCATGTGTCCTTCTTCGTTCCTGTGTCTGTCCCTTCGGGGAAATGTCACGCGATGAATACCGGAGTCCTGTTAGCCCGCTACAGCCCGGTTCACCGGAGTCCTGCTAGCCCAGTGCTACAGCCTGGTTTCACTCGCTGATGACCGACACGTTCGATGCTGGGTCATGGATGCCTGTCCCTGTAAGTCTGTGCCACTTTGGGTTTACGACTAGCCATGTCAGCCCGGGCTCCTTATCATATGGATGCTAGCGACACTGTCATATACGTGTGCCAAAAGGCGCAAACGGTCCCGGGCTAAGGTAAGGCGACACCCGTGGGAATACCGTGTGTGAGGCCGCAAAGTGATATGAGGTGTTACATGCTAGATCGATGTGGCATTGAGTCGGGGTCCTGACAACATATTAGTACCATTGTCAGTTATAATGCTGTGTGGAAAGCCAAAGCGGAATATCACTTTCTTCATGAACTGGACCGCCGTGGATGCATCACACTTACTAACTGGCTCTGCCTCAACCCACTTTGTAAATTTGTCAACCGCCAGCAAGAGGTGGGTCTTTTTATCTTTGGACCTTTTGAAAGGCCCAACCATGTCAAGCGTCCAGACTACAAACGGCCAAGTAATTGGAATCATCCTCAACTCTTGAGCCGGCACGTGAGCACGTCTTGAGAACTTCTGATAACCGTCACATTTACTGACCAGGTCCTCTGCATCAGCATGAGCCATCATCCAATAAAATCCATGATGGATAGCTTTGGCCACAAGGGATTTTGACCCGGCATGATGGCCACAATCCCCTTCATGAATCTTACGTAGAATTTCTTGGACTTCTTCAGGAGAGACACGACACTGAAACGCCCCAATGACACTGCGATGATGCAATTCGCCATTGGCAATTGTCATTGACTTAGACCGCCGGGTTATCTACCTGGCCAAGGTTTCATCATCAGGCAACTCGCCCCGGGTCATGTAAGCCAAGTATGGCACTATCCAATCTGGGATGACGTGAAGAGCCGCCACCAATTGTGCTTCTGGGTCAGGAACAGCCAAGTCTTCCTCTGTAGGTAACTTGACAGAAGGGTTATGCAGAATATCCAAGAAAGTATTAGGCGGCACCGGCTTACGCTGAGAGCCCAGCCGGCTTAAGGCATCAGTCGCCTCGTTCTTTCTGTGGTCAATATGCTCCACTTGGTAACCCTTGAAATGTCCAGCAATGGCATCAACTTCACGGTGATAAGCCGCCATGAAAGGATCCTTGGAATCCCACTTGCCTGATACTTGTTGAGCCACAAAATACGAGTCACCAAAGCACCTTACCCGGCTTAAGTTCATCTCCTTAGCCATCCGAAGACCATGGAGTAAGGCCTCATACTCAGCTGCATTGTTCGTACATGGAAACATCAACCATAGCACATAACAAAATTTGTCACCTCAAAGGGAAGCTAAAACAACTCCAGCCCCCGAGCCCTCCAATTTCCTAGACCCATCAACATAAATGGTCCAATACGTGTTGTCTGGCTTCTCTTCAGGCATCTGCAGTTCTGTCCAATCGTTGATGAAGTCCACTAGTGCTTGAGATTTGATAGCAGTACGTGGCACGTACTTTAAATCATGAGGACCAAGTTCAATGGCCCACTTGGCGACTTGTCCTATGGATTCTCTATTTTGAATGATGTCTCCTAAAGGAGCAGAACTAACCACAATCATAGGATGACCCTGGAAATATTGCTTAAGCTTCCGGCTTGACATGAATACCCCATAAATGAGTTTCTGCCAATGTGGATATCTTTGCTTGGACTCAGTAAGCACCTCACTGATGTAATAAACCGGTCATTGAACCGGATGCTCTTTGCTAGCCCCCTTGCGCTCCACCATGATGGACATGATGACAGCCCGCGTGTTAGCAGCCACATATAACAATAATGGCTCCTTATCAATGGGAGCAGCAAGGACCGGCGGCTCAGCTAGCGGTCCCTTCAAATCTTCAAACGCAACGTTAGCAGCATCACTCTAGACAAAGTTATCTATTTTCTTCATCATTTGATATAGTGGTATAGACTTCTCACCTAACCGGCTTATGAACCAGCTTAGAGCAGCGATACGACCTGCCAAACATTGAACGTCATTGATGCACGCCGGCTTAGCTAGAGAGGTAATTTCCTTGATCTTTTCCGGGTTAGCCTCGATGCCCCTGTTAGAAACCAGAAAACCCAAAAGCTTGCCTGCAGGCACACCAAAAAACACACTTGGTCGGGTTAAGCATCATATTGTAGACCCGAAGATTATCAAAGGTCTCCTTCATATCATCTATCAAGGTCTCCTTCTCTCTGGATTTCACCGCAATATCGTCCACATAAGCATAAAAATTGCGCCCAATCTGATTATGAAGACAATTCTGCACACATCGCTGGTAAGTCGCCTGGACACTCTTGAGCCCAAAAGACATAGACACATAGCAGAAGGCTCCAAACAGAGTAATGAACGCCGTCTTCTCCTGGTCCTTAATTGCCATCTTGATCTGATGATAACCAGAGTAAGCATCCAAAAAGCTCAAACACTCACAACCCGCCGTAGCATCAATAATTTGATCAATACGAGGGAGAGCGAAGGGATCAGCCGGACAAGCCTTAATTAAATCTTTGTAATCCACACACATACACCAAGTGCCGTTATTTTTAAGCACCAACACCAGATTGGCCAACCACTCTGGATGAAAAACTTTAACAATGAACCCAACCGCCAAGAGCCGGGCTACTTCCTCACCAATGGCCTTACGCCTCTCCTCATTGAACCACCAAAGAAACTGCTTGACCGGCTTAAATTTTGGATCAATATTAAGAGTGTGCTCAGTGAGTTCTCTCGGTACACCTGGCATGTCAGAAGGTTTCCATGCAAAGATGTCCCAGTTCTCACCGATGAACTCGATGAGCGCGCTTTCCTATCTGGGATCCAGATTGGCACTGATACTGAACTGCTTAGATGAGTCGCCTGGAACAAAGTCAACAAGCTTAGTATCCTCGGCCGACTTAAACTTCATGACCGGCTCATGCTCTGTGGTTGGCTTTTTTAACGACGTCATATCTGTCGGGTCAACATTGTCCTTGTAGAACTTCAACTCTTCTGTCGCACAAACAGATTCAGCATAAGCGGCATCACCTTCCTCACATTCCAAGGCTATCTTCCTACTCCCATGCACTGTGATGGTGCCCTTATGACCCGGCATCTTGAGCTGCAAATAAACATAACATAGCCTCGCCATGAACTTGGCATAAGCCAGCCGCCCAAAGAGGGCATGGTACGGACTCTTGATTTTGACCACCTCAGGTTAACTTCTCAGCCCTGGAATCATGTTCATCTCCAAAGTCCACTTCCAGCTCAACCTTACCCACTAGGTAAGCCGACTTACCAGGAACCACTCCATGAAAAATAGTGTTGGAAGTCTTGAGATTTTTGTCAGTCAAACCCATGCGGCGAAAGGTCTCATAATAGAGGATAGTAATGATGCCGCCTCCATCCATGAGCACCTTAGTGAACTTGTATCTACCAACCTGAGGTGCTACCACCAAACCCAAGTGACCCGGATTATCAACCCGGGGAGGGTGATCTTCCCTACTCCATAGAATAGGCTGCTCAAACCATCTCAAATAATGAGGAACTGCCGGCTCAACAGCGTTCACGGCCCCCTTATGAAGCTTCTGGTCTCGTTTGCACAAAATGGTTGTAAACACATGATAATGTCCACTATTCAGCTGCTTTGGATAGCTCTGGTATCCACCCTACTGCTGCTGCTGTTGCTGACCAACCTGGCCAGATTGCTGGTTATAACCACCTTGATTACCCTGAGAATTGGAATTTGAACCACCGCCCAGGCCATGAAAACCGCCGCCACCTGAGCCGCCGCCTGCCCATGATTACCGTCGAACATGTTTAAATTCTTCAAAGCCTTCATGATCGTATAGTCCTTCCATAGATGAGTGGTCGGCTTCTGCTGAGTGCCATGCCTTGGACAGGGCTCATTTAGTAACTGCTCAAGCGTGGGCCTTGACCCGCTGGATCGAGGGGGTGGCCTCCCCTTACGTCGTTGATTGTTGCCTTGCGCATTGGTGTTAGCCACAAACTCCAAGCTACCATCAGCCTTACATTTATTATTGCCTCCTTGATTTGCCGGGTTATATTGAGTGCCCTTGCCGTTGCCATTCTTTTTTCCCTTCCCTGTCTTTCCATCATCAGACTCAGGATCCTTGGTACTGTGAGAGTCGGCGTACTTGACCAGAGCCGCCATAAGCGTACCCATATCATTACAATTGCGCTTGAGCCGCCCAAGCTTCATCTTCAGAGGCTAAAACGGCAATTTTTCTCCAACATTAAGACTGTAGAGCCGGCATCCATCTTATCAGATGAATGTATTATGGCCTTGACCCGGTGCACCCAACGGGTTGTGGACTCACCCTCCTCCTGCTTGCAATTAGTCAAATCCACAATTGACATGGGCTTCTTACATGTATCCTTGAAGTTCTGAATGAACCAGGCTTTTAACTTTGCCCATGAACTGATGGAATTAGGCGGTAGCCCCTTCAACCAAGTGCGGGCGGTCCCATCCAACATCATGGTGAAGTACTTGGCCATCGCAGCGTCACTGACCTCCAGTAACTCCATAGCCATCTCGTAGCTTTCAATCCATGCCCCAGGTTGTAAGTCGGCCGTATAATTAGGAACCTTCCTAGGTCCTTTGAAATACTTGGGCAAACGCTTGTTACACAGAGCTGGCACCATACAAGGGACACCTCTGGTCCTAGTGGCCACGCCTGCCTCAATAGAAGTCGTCGGATAAATCAGAAAAGGTTGGTAAGCCGTCAGCTGAGCCGCCTGCTCAGCCACCTGCTGAGCCGCCCGCTCAGCCTCTTGACGTATTATGTCCTAATCCACCAAGTTAAAGGCTCCATTGCATGCCGGGTCATGCCCGCCTGGCTGGTTATGGCACCGGGCGTTGCTTGAAACGGTCGCTGAGTCCATGTGCCTGCTATAGCTCGGGCTCCGTCTTGGACGAGGGGTTGAATGAATCATGTCCCTGCTATATGAGTATGCCTCCTGTTGTGGTAAAGCCGTTTGAATAAGTTCTCTGACCCTGCGGGTTTCAACCGCCATCAGAGAGTCTCCCTCCACCGGGAGAGCCGCTAGTCGTGCCGCCGCAGCGATCATGGTCTCCAACGGGTTAGAATAATGACCCGGTGGTGTTGGTACATACTGAGGTGGAGCCGTATTCATATGGGGGACCCCATCACCTGTGGTTGAATCAGCGTTCCAACCCTGTGTGCCGCAACCCGGTCTATCTCCGGCGGGTTACTGGGCCCTGCACCGGGTGTATGGAATAGGTTTCGAGGATCATAAGTCGGAGGGAGCCGAGACTGAGTCTTCTAGTATCTTCTCCTCATGACCTCATTGGACGCGTTCTGATCCATCGTGAGCCAGAAAGTCTGCACCTGAATCCCCTGAGCTTGAGCATCCAGAGCCGCCTGCTCTACGGTCATCCTGACATCTTCCGTTGCCAGATCTTCCTTAGCCTGCACTATATCTAGTTTTAACTACGCCACTTCTGCATCATGTTGAGCTTGATCCGCCGGGTTAACCGCGGCGGTTAACAGAGCGGTCATCTTATCCGTGAGATCCATCAGCACCTGAGGTGGCGAGCACACAGGGCCTCCTGCTCCAGCTACTGCTGACCCAGAGGTGATTGCTGCCGCAGTTGTGGAGTCTTGAATAGGTTGCATGCCGGCCATGAGGATTCCGACCCTGCTAGGCGACTCAAGGAGATCCGGAATACTACTGCCATCAGAATAGCCCCCAAGCCCACTGTCTTGCAGTTGATATAACGAATTCCTCTCGCCTATGGACGACTCACCATCAGAATAGATGGCCGTCTCACCGCCAGATGCAGATCCTTCAGAAAGTCCTCCATGGATGCATCCCATGAAGGCACGCTTCACGGCAGGCAGAGCCCGAGCAGGTCTCGCACGCTGAGCCGTCTCGACGAGGTCGGTGCAGATAATCGGCTCAGGGCCCGGCTCGCCGATCTTGCCAATGAAGATGTGGATTCCATCGAAGGGGACCCGGTACTCAATTGAGCCAGCGTCGGGGCCCCAACCTGCGTCATCGATGTAGATCTTGCCGCGACGACTCTTGTTCATCCGGCCCACAGTGTATCCCTTCAGCCCTTCAAAGCTGCCCTTCAAGAACTCAAATCCACCGTGCGCTGGCCCCATGGTGGGCACCAACAAACGTGGAATTGTCATGTCAGATGTCCTAGTGAAAGGACTTAGTCGTGGAGCCATCGTAACTAGGAAGCTTAAAAGGGTTAATCAGGACAAAGGACATGAGCTTTATACTGGTTCGACCCCTTACGGTGAAGGTAAAAGCCTACGATCTAGTTTTGAGTGGGATTGCTTATGACTCGATTACTATGGAGCGGACTCGCTTGACCTAGCTCTCGATCTGATGTTACTTGCCCTGAACCGCCGCTGGGTCGTCCCTTTATATACAGAGGTCGACGCCCAGTGGCTCTCAGATTACCGGCCAGCTCATAAACAGTGTCCGACTCGGTCTCTAACTTATTCTTGCCTTACAAAACAAGTCATGTACATATGGCGGTTTATCTCTACGGGCCTTAAGTCGCCTCTGGGCTTTGGTCCCTTAACTGAACCGCCATCTTCAACCTCGGTCTTGGGCTTCAAGAGTATTTGTAAGTATAACCCGGCCCCTCCTGGGCAGGTCATCCTAATAGTTATATCCCCAACAGAGGAGGAACCCACCTTGCAATGTCGAAGGCAATCTGCACACTGGACACGTCGTCATTCAAGCCTGGTTCGGGGGCTACTGAGGGAGTCCTGGACTAGGGGGGCCTCGGGGATCCAGGATGTGTGATGTGGACCGGATTGATGGGCCATGAAGATACAAGATTGAGGACCTTCCCCCGTGTTCGGATGGGACTCTCCTTTGCGTGGATGGCAAGCTTGATGTCCGGATGTATAGTTTCCTTCCCTAGTAAACCAACTTTGTACAACCCTAGTCCCCCTCCACTGTCTATATAAACCCGAGGGTTTAGTTTGTAGAGGCAATCATAATCATACATGCTAGACATCTAGGGTTTAGCCATCACGATGTCGAGGTAGATCAACTCTTTTAACCCCTATACTCATCAAAGTCAATCAAGCAGGAAGTAGGGTATTACCTCCATTAAGAGGGCCTGAACCTGGGTAAACATCGTGTGCCTGTCTCCTGTTACCCTCGATCCTAAGACATAGAGTTCGGGACCCCCCACCCGAGATCTGCCGGTTTTGATGCCGACAGTGGGCGCAGGCATGCTTTCGATGCTTTGCACCACCACCATCTGCAACATCGTGGTAACCAAGACCCTCATCAACGGTGGGGCCGGCCTCAACGTGCTCTCCATGGAAGCTTTCGTCCTGCTTCACGTGGCACATGGCTGGCTCCACCCCACAAAGCCATTCTCCGGGGTTGTCAACGGCTCCACCAGCCCCCTGGGGCAGATCCGCCTCCTCATCACCTTCGGCACCCGCGACAACTATCTCACAGAGCTCATCACCTTCGACATTTCCCGCATCAGCCTCCCGTACAACACCATCCTCGGGGACCCGGCCCTGGCCAAGTTCATGGCAGCAATTCACCACGCCTACAATCTCATGAAGATTCCCAGGGGTAGCGGCGTCCTCACTGTGGCTGAAGACAGCAAGGAGGCCCTGACAGCCCTCAAGCTCACCTTCAGAGCCGTGGTGGCAGTGCGCCCGGCACATGAAGGGGCCTCCGAGGTCCCGAGGGCTGCGCCAGCCAAAAAGAAGTAGTTGTTTTCTCAAGACCGGGCCGAGACAAAGCAAATGCCGATTGACAAAGATGGGGCATCGGGAGTCACCTTCACCATAGGTGCCAACCTTGCCCCAGACCAAGAAAAAGCACTGGTCGATTTCTTGCACGCGAACAAGGAGGTATTCGCATGGGAGCCCAAGGACCTGGTTGGAGTCCGAAGGGGGGTGATCGAGCATCACCTGAGGGTTTGCCCCAATGTGCACCCAGTGAAGCAGAGGGAGCGGCGGCCCTCCACAGAGAAGCAGTCATCCATCATCCAAGAAACCCGCAAGCTGCAAGATGCTGGTGTCATTCGGGAGGTGCGGTACCCAGAATGGTTGGCTAACCTGGTTATCGTCCCCAAGAAAGGCGGGAAGGAGCGCATGTGCGTCGATTTCACCAACCTCAACAAGGCTTGCCCTCAAGACCCCTGTCCGCTACCGCGCATCGACGAGATCGTCGACCCCACTGCCGAGTGTGACCTATTGTGCTTCCTGGACGCATTCTCAGGGTATCACCAAATCAAGATGGCGGTGCAGGATGTTGAGAAGACGGCCTTCCTGACCCCGTGCGGGGTGTACTCTTACACCTGCATGCCCTTTGGGCTGTGTAACACCAAAGCAACCTTCTAGCGGCTGATGCACATCGCTCTGGCCCAACAGCTCAGGTGCAACACTGAGGCCTATGTCGACGACATAGTGCTAAAGTCTCGGGAGGCAAGGACCCTCATCGAGGACCTGGAAGAGACGTTCGCCAGCCTGTGCAAGGTGGACCTACGGCTCAACCCGGAGAGATATGTGTTTGGCGTCCCCTCCGGCAAGTTTTTGGGATTTCTGGTTTCATACAGGGGACTCGAGGCAAACCCGGAGAAGGCGAAGGGAATAGAAAAGATGAGTCTGCCATAGACTCTTAAGGAAATGCAAAAGCTGGCGGGCTATGTGACCTTGCTAGGGCGCTTCATCTCCAAGCTGGGGGAGCGCGCTCTCCCGTTCTTCAAGCTGATGAAGAAGAAGGGGTCATTCAAGTGGATTCCGGAGGCTGACGGGGTGTTTCAAGACCTCAAGAGATACCTCACTAGCCCACCAGTGATGGTGGCGCCGCGTCCTCTCGAGCCCCTGGTGCTTTACCTGGTCGCCACGCCTCACTCAGCCAGCATAGTGCTGGTGGCCGTCCGGGAGGAGCGCCAGGCCAAGGGCCTGCCACACGATGTCGTGCACTCGGTCGAGATGACGCAGCCCCAAGACGACACCACAAAAGTCTCGGCGGCGCCAACAGATGACTAGGCTCCACAAGATGACGCTCATGAGGCCGCAGTTGCCCCAACAGGCGACCAAGCTCCTGAGGTCCTCCCGCCTCAGGAGGTGCCTCAGCCTCAGGAGATCTTGGACTCCACCAACACTTCCGCCCTCATCGAGCACCCAGTGTACTTCGTCAAAATGGTATTGCGTGACGCACGGGCATGTTACCCCATGCCACAGAAGCTCCTGTTCGCACTCCTAGTTGCCTCATGCAAGCTGCGCCACTACTTCCAAGGCCACCCCATTAAGGACGTCTTAGCTTACTCACCGGAGAGGGTGCTCCAGAGCCCCAATGCTACAGGGAGGGTCGCCGAGTGGAACATTGAATTGCAGGCATTCCAGCTGGAGTTCAGCACCACCAGGCTCATCGCCACGCTCGCCGACTTTGTGGTTGAGTGGACTGACGCCCCTGGGCCCGGAGCAGGTGAGGGCCTGTCCCTCTCACCAGGGAGCGAAGCACCAAACGACTGGGTCATGTACTTTGATGAAGCCTTCGCACCTCAGGGCGCGGAGGCTAGGGCCGTGCTCATCTTGCCCACTCAGGACAAGCTCTACTACGCTGTGAAGCTCTGTTTCCAACGCGGCAAAAAGGTCTCCAACAACATGACGAAGTACGAAGGCTTGATTTCCGGCCTCAAGGCCGCGTCCGCTTTGGGCATGAAGCACCTCACCATCAAGGGTGACTCCCAGCTCGTCGTCAACTTCTCCAACAAGGTGTACAAGCTGAAGGATGAACACATGGACGCATACCCGGCGGAGGTACGCAAAATTGAGAAAGAGTTCTTGGGCCTGGAGCTGCAGCATGTGCCTCGCGACACGAACAAGGAAGCCGACCATATCACCAAGAGAGCATCCAAGCACCAGCCTCAGGAGCCCGACATCTTCAAGGAGCGAAACTTCAAGCCTTCAGCAGCCCCTCCGGCTACGGAGCCAACACTGCCCCAGGAGGAGCTCCCCCCATCACGGACCTCGGGAGCCCCCACCTGCGGCCTGACCTTAGGAGCATGCCTGCTCCTCGTGCTCGAGCCACAGGAGGGGTGCTGGACCAAAGAATTCAAGGCGTGCCTGCTTCAGGGAACCCTGCCGGAGAAGGAGCAAGAGGCGGAGCGTGTGGCTTAGCAGGCCACAACCTACTGCATTCAGGACGGTGAGCTCTACCGAAAATGACGAAATGATGTTTCCTTGCGATGCATCTCCAGGGAAAAGGGGTGCGAGCTGTTAGCTGACATACACGACGGAGACTGCAGGCATCACTCATCACCGCGCACCTTGGTGGGCAAGGCGTTCCATAGTGGGTTCTACTGGCCCACGACGCTCAACAACGCGATCAAGCTGGTGAGATCCTGTGAAGCCTGCTAGTTCCATGCCAAGAAAATCCACCAGCCTGCTCAGGGCCTCCAGACCATCCCACTCTTGTGGCCTTTTGTGGTCTGGGGGCTGGACATCTTGGGTCTGTTCCCTCGACCGCCTGGGGGCTACCGCTACCTCTAGTTCGCCATCGACAAGTTGACCAAATGGGAGGAGGTGGAAGCAGTCTGCACCATCCCGGCTGGCTCAGCGGTCAGGTTCATCAAGGGCTTCATGAGCCGGTTCGGAGTCCCTAATCGCATCATCACCGACAACGGCTCGCAGTTCACTAGCAATCTCTTCAAAACATATTGTGCTAACCTTGGAACACAGATATGCTACGCCTCAGTGGCACACCCCAGGAGCAAAGGCCAAGCCGACCGTGCAAACGCAGAGGTCCTGAGGGGCCTCAAGGCAAGGACTTTCAAGAAGAACATCAAGTCCTGTAACATGGGGTGGCTGGACGAGCTCCAGTCTGTGTTGTGGTCCATCCGCACCACCGCGACCAAGCCGACCGAAGAAACTCTATTCTTCCTCGTCTACAGAGCTGAAGTGGTTCTCCCACATGAGGTCAGGATTTTCCTTGCCAACTTCCGTTAAACATTTACTTTTATAAGTTAATAACACGGGGGATGTTTTTATAATGTATATATAAGTCTCTATAAAATATACGATAGTAGTAATAATATAAATATATATAATGTGGTTAGAAGGGAAAACATAAATTGGACACAACATTACTTTTATAAGAGACCTGCGTTTTATACCCCACAGTAGGCATACTAACAAGTTCACACACAAATACAACAGAAAAGGTAAACATTCATATCAAACTCGGGTTCACAGGACACGTTCATATTCATAGCCAACACTCACTATCAACAACTCAAAAGATTCATATATACACAAGCTCAGCATATCTATGCATCCAAATGATTGATAGATCACACGACAATATTCATACATAATTCACAAAAAAGATTCAGATATACACATGTTCAGTATGTTTATGCATCCAAATGATTGAGATCACAGCCAATATGATCCATGGACGAACTTTAATTACCTAGGGTACAGACTGGTAAATGGTGTTCAATCGAAGGTACTTCTTGCTAAAATTAGTTCTTGTACGAGTAAACTTTCGAGTACATAAGAGGCATCACAGACAATCTGAACTTTGCTTGTAGGTTTATCCTCAAATAGTGGCCTCGTGCTAAGGGAGGTTTGAGCAACTTGGCCACTACTTTCATCCAACTGGTCTACTGGCTCATCTTGGTCATGTATCTCACCAAAATTCTACATTGCAGACGAGAAAGGAGGTGGTTGAGAAAATGAACCACCCAAATTTTTTGTGCAGTTCAACTAAAATGGAGCATCCTTGGCGTGCAGACTGATTAAGTTCCAGATGAATATACACGTCAACCAACTTGTCTGGAATCTTTAGAATCCATGCTATATAGTTTGCTACCATATGTGCCGATAACCAAAAGGCACAAGTTGGGACCAAAGACTGGACTGCGTTTTTCTGGGCTATGCACCAAGCAATTTTTTTGGCGTTCACTCTCCTAATACTTGGAGTTTGACAATGGGTTGATGCCGGTTGATACTCGAATGAATATAGGCACTTCTTGTCAACATCGATGCTTGTCTGAGTGAACTTTGGAGTACATAGCAGCAGCATAAGTACCTGTCCATCTGATCATTTTGTGCAGTTCTACTGAAATCACCCGATGTAATGATTTGCCTGCGAGTTCAGGCTCCAAATTACTCCTTTATGAAATCGGCAAACAGTAACACAATACCAAATTACCAATACATATGACAGGCACAATAATCCGGATAAAGACCAGTACCAACCTGTGTGAGGTAGCATATCAATTACTATTTCCTTTGACTGGAAGCCAAGATAAGCCAAGCGACTGACATCAAAGGAAGAAAGCAAGCAGAGATTAGTGACTGACAGGAAAGGACGGAAGCTGTCGAGGCAATGAAGCACCCAAAGTTTTTGTGCAGTTCCACCAAAATCGAGCATTCCTGTTGGCACATATATTGAGAGAGTGATATTACTGTAATAGTGGGACTAGTTGATTAAACATACACTAACAAATAGAAGCACCCTCATTATCTTAATGGGTAAAGTTAGCAACATAGTAGTCTTGCTTAAAGAGAGGTATTAGTTTATTTAATCAGTGCCAATTAGCTCAACTCAACACTCAAAGCATTGCCATTTATCATAGGTTGCAAAACTTTAACGTGCAAAGATAAAGGAGTTTCTCATGACAGTAGCATGATACAAATAGAGATGACAACAAACTAATATGGATGAAGGCCTTAGGCCCGTACCAACCTGAGAAAAAAGCTTATTCATGTAGTCCCATAAGAGATGATAAAGCACTTACTGGAATCACACAATAGTATATATTTTTGTGCACTTCAAATGTATGGTTGAAATCACTCTTGTTTACCAGTGCTGAGATTATATCGAAAGATTATCAAGAACTTCCAGCAGAGTTAAAGCACTGGCTGGGATACAGTTCATTGTATTGTCTTGTGTAGTTCCACTAAAATGTATGATTGGCACAACATGATCCCTATTTTCACAAGTAGGAACAAGGTGAAACCTTCATTATCTTAGTGAGAAAGGATAGGAAGACATTAGCATATTACTCAAACAGTAGCATCAAATTCATGATGGACAATACGCAGAACATTGCCTCATTGAACCAATGGCAATAAATTGACATGCAAAACAATAGCACTATTATGTCATGACACTAATAATATTCCCTCCCTGCTCCACCACATGATTCACATCCATAGACAAACATACACACGTACATGATTCAGCATAGGGTCCTACTATAGATTTGTTTAACTCCAACAGGAAAATTAGGCAGTAATAAATTAGTGGTACTTAAGTACTCCTAATTAATTAAGTGAGACAGCAGAAGTGGAAGGGCTCCCTGGAGGATCGTCTCACATGTAAGGTAGTCGTTGTCGGAGCCCTTGAATGGCCTCGACTGAGGCCTCTGGCTTTAGCAAGATCCCCTTGGCACTGTTTCTTCTTCTTCTTCTTCTTCTTCATGCTCTGTTTCTCTCTCTCCTCACCAGTTGGTGAAACCAGGTACATGATTGGCCTTCTAATTCGGAATTGGTTTTGTCAGTGAGGGAGTACAAGTGTACTAGTAAAAAACAACATCATTTTCTCGTGGCAGTCGGAAAATAGAGATGAACACATGCATTAAATATCATTCTTACCTAAAGGAAGGTTATGGTGCCAATATGGATGATGAGGATTGGAACACAGATCTCCCTTTGTGCTGTTCCACCAAAATGAACCAACTGTTCCATTCTGACATTCCGGTTAAACAACATAAAAGTCACTTCTTTTAAGAAGAGTTTTGTGCAGTGCACCAAAAGGTCACAACAGCAACTAGGTAAATTGGATATCCCTGTTTGCACAAAAAGGCACAGAGAAAACAGTCAGAGTCTCAAACAATTACAGGCAAAAACATTTGGCTAAACTTGTTATGGCTTATAACAGTGGCATGGCTTCATTTTTACCAGGGACATTAGATTAAGAACAACTAAGGCTGCATTCAGTTCACAGGTTTGGTGCATGATTTTCGTAGGAACACAATTCCTACGATATTCTTTCCCTTCCAACCGTTCGAAACACGGGAAAGGTGAATAGTGTTTCATAGGAAAGCTGGTCTGGTAGTACTGATTCCATAGTATTAGAAACATCCACGCGCTGCTCATTTTTTGGGCGGAAGCCTAAGGCAGGCGCTCGCTGCCATGCGTTAGACAGGTTGTTGTGTTGTGTTTGCTAGAATAAAAAAATCAACCTATGTGTGGTACGTGAGGGGAGGACAAGAGTAGTCACTATGCAGCTGAATAAACAAATTGCATCTCATACTACCAAGCTGCTACTCTAAAAAAACAAATCTCTACATTTCGTAGTCCATCCGCACACATTCTCTCGAGAGTTTCCTGCGGTTCGCTGTTCCATAGTTTTATACCTACATTCCTTTCCTATTCCTCTATTTTCATCAAGACCTATGTTTTCAGCCCCTTTATTCTGAATGGAGCCTAAATATTTGGTATAAGGGCATGGGACAGTGGTGCACCAGCAGTCCAGCACCATGTATGTAAACAGGGGCATAAAGTGGTGATTCATAGTTTGTTGACCCGAGAAACAAACATCCAAGAAACATATCTGGGTTGGTCCCATTTTTGTTCACTCTAGCCACCTACTCGTATGTGTGGATAGCAAATCTAGTCCTGTTCATACCACTGTGTATAGCGTTACCCCTTTATTTCCCTTTTTGACCAAGAGACCGGTTGGATGACCAGTCTGTACTACTTTCACCCCTTTCCTTCCTGTTTGTACCAAGTCCGATGTACATACTACATTCCCCCACCCCCACTTTATTTCTTGTTTGAACCAAGTACTCCCTCTGTCCAGAATTACTTGTCATCAAAATGGATGTGTCTGGAACTAAAATACATCTAGATACATCCATTTCAATGACAAGTGTTTTCGGACGGAGGGAGTACAAGATTCGACTCCATGAAGTAGCTTTACCTCTAACAATAGAAAAAAAATAGGTGACGTTGGACCATCCGATCGAGAGGGGCTGAGAGGTAGAAAATGATGCACATGCAACAATGTAGCGAGCTGGGGAAGTAGAGCTAAGGCGGTTTCAAACGAAGATATACCTGAAGGTCGTCGGGATGTGGATAGGTGGGCGGCGGGAGGACGGATCCGCCCACAGGCAACGACGAAGGGATCAGAGGACCTCCCGCGCCGGCGCTTGGCCAGAGATAATGGTGAGGCCGGCAGTGGGTCTCCTCCCTCGCTGTCGACGACAGCCTAAATGCTGCCCCTCCTCCCCTTCACTGGCGGAGGGGGATACGTACGGATCTGTAACCAGCGGTGAGGATAGAAAGGCAATGTTTTTTTAAGGGAGAAAGACAGTGTTACTACCCCTATCTTGTTTAGATCTGGAGAGGATGAGAGTGTGTGAATATAGCAACCCTAGCAAGCAAGCGCGGAGGCTCCGGCCTATATATACGTAGTGGGGTAGTTTTCCTTTTTCACTCCATCAAAACAATCGTTTAAAATTGTGTACTACTACATGCCAGGTCGCGGTTGTTTTGAGTTGTTGATTGTTTTTTGAGATAGCTACCCGCTTGTTCCAAGTGGTGTTATGGTGTGCCAGGTCGCACTTTGTATCGTTTAAGTCTGGTACTACAAGTCCCTCCATTAAATGAACAACCACCCCCTTGTAAAAATTGTGAGCAAGCCCATGGCTAAAATTAGCGGAAACGTGGGTTGCCCCAACTTGCATTATTATTTATATTTTCTACCTCCTCCGTTCCTAAATATAAGTCTTTTTTATTAGCCACACCTAAGACAAGCATTTTTTATTAGCAGTGAACCCCACATGTCATAGACACAAAAATTGTGGCAAGATTCCCTTAGGAAAGCCAAAGTGTGTCTAACAATTTGAGCAACTCAGGTTAGGCAAGTGTGGCAAGTGTGGGAAAAATAATGTGGCAACATAAGACAAACATAGTCACAATCCAAACAACCCCGTAATTTTTTGTGACATGCATGAAAATTTGGTTAGTTATATTTATAGTCAAAATTTGGCAAGCTGCATCAAATCAACACATGCAAGTATCAAAAGGAAAGTCACGGCATGCATGCATGCGTTGTACTCCCTCCGTTTCCAAATATAAGTATTTTTAGATATTGCAACAAGTGACTAGATATGAAGCAGAATATGTCGTTCATACGAAGTAGCCCATTTGAAATGTGTAAAAACACTTATATCGAGTGCAGTGCTTTGATGTGTCGCATCAACTCGTACAAGACCGAGAAATTTGATTACTACAACGCCCTCTCCCTCGTGGACTGAGCTCCGGTGCCTTAACTGCACCTGCCTTTGGCTGCATGACAGGAGGGCCAACCACCTATTGGGCCCACCTGTCATAGACACAAAGGTAGGAGCAGTAAGTAGAAGCTTTCGCTACACGCTATCCCTCCCGCACGAGGTGGACGGACATGCATCAGTGGAGTCGATACTGTAGAAGTAGGAGTAACATCATTGTTTGTCTTCTCGAAGAGGCGAAGAGCCATGCACAACCCGAACGTGGCAGTTGCGAATGCTCGCGTGGTGCGGTTCCTTGGAGCACGCATATACTAGCCAGGCTCTTGCATGAGACAAAATTGCTATTATTTAATAAATAAACTCCATTATCCATTGGTTGATACTCATTCTGCATAGGTCCACGTGCTTAGCACCATTTCCTCCTGGGGTCACCAATGTTTATTTGCTAATTAATAGCATTGCATGCAATGAACTAGCCATTGCAAGTCATTAAAAGCATGCACACCTCTCATCTCTTATTGGTTGATATGTTAAGAAACAAGAAACAAGGTAGAAGTTAATGCACCGCGCCTAAGTGTTTTGGGACTATTTGGTTTTTGTAAGATGACTTACACATCTAGACGGAGGGAGTAGTATAGTCCTATAAACCGGAAAGGAGTATTTGCCTTTCTAGAGATGTCAACAAGTGACTAGACTACACCGTGTGCAGTAATCCCTCCCTTCCGATTTATAGGGATCAAATCTCAAATCTCATGAACCAAGGCATTTTGCGATTGGAGGAATTTATCTCGTACTTCACAAAACTACCCTAATTAAGTTCATGCATTAATTACGTAGTTCTCTCGTTTTCCTCTCCGCCTTGGTCGCGGTGCACAATATTGAGCACTCCTATATGACTAGCCGCTCTATCTACATGAGGGACATTTCAAAGCATCCGGGCCCGCGTGCCATCCACCAAATCACAGCGAGGTGCTACAGTCGAGACTCACCTGTCACCCCGGTGTGGCCGTCCTGACCCGTCATATCACAAAACCCACACCTTTACCAGCAGTGGTAAGCTGGCCTCCAAGTTGGACTGGACGAAGCAACCATCATTTCACTGGAACGCTCGTTCAAGCCCTTTCTTACCTTTCTTGAAGAAAACCTCACTCCAGGCTACTCACCTCTGCCATTTTTCTTCGGTACCGACGAAGGAAAGGTGGGCGAATCAGTTATGCTGCTATATTTTCATTCCAAGAATCTTCTTTTTGCGAAGCACCGACCGATTCTCACATCCTATTCTTTTCCGGTTTTCATTGCAATTGTGGTTTCCTTTCGATTGCTTTTTGTTTGTCAGTTCATTGATGGATCCTGGAGCACTAGGCAAAGAGTTGCCGGCGGACATCCCACTGGAGACAGCGATCTCCAGGAAGCGAGCACCGACCAACGAGTTGACCATGTTGGCGGGCCAACCCATGGAGACGAAGAACTCCAAGAAACAAGCACTAGCCAAAGAGTTGAGGATGTTGGCGGACGAACTCCTAAAAGAAAGTTGGAAGAACAGCAAGGGCCCCACCGTGCCTACCCCAGGAAATCTGATTGCCACCAATGTGAGGCTCAAGACCGAGTTTGAGGAGATAGTCGCCGTTGAGAAGCAGTATTCCCCTGGCAAGGTGATGGCCCACATCGAGGACGAGGAGATGGCCCCCGGAGGGATGAGATCCCCCGGTGAGCTGCACAAGGTAAAAAGTAATGGCTTATTACCATAGTTGTGCTTTTTGATTATTTGCAATGTGCTTGCTAATATGTTAGGGTCGTGCAGGTGACGGTGGACGTCCTTGATGATTCCGATGTCGTGGCTCGTCCTGTTGGCATCGCCCTGGAGATCGATTCCGATGCCATTGTCCATCCTGTGGACATCGCCCCAGAGATCGATTCTGATGTCACGGTCAGTCCTGTGGACATCGCCCCAGAAATCGATTCCCATGCCGATGTTCGTGTTGTGATCATTGCATGAGAGATCGATGACAAGAAATAGTTGGTCGCTCTAATCCATCAGGGTAGTTTGCATTGCCCTGTGTTTAATTACCAGAATGATGCGTGTTATCAAACCATCTTAGGGCTAGTGCACTGTCTTGTGTGGGTGGATCTTGCTACTTTTGTTTGATAGTGACTCATGTGATGAATCATGCGAACCCTCTCCGAGTTATGGAAACAGATGTATCCTCACCAGCTTTTGATGTAATATATGGCATGCTTAGATGTAAGTTTGAACTGTTTATCATATCAGCAGGGCTTGTTTGATGATTCTTGGTGTTAGTAGGCTAGCTACTGTGCGAGCTATAGTACTTGCAAAACACTCACCGAAGAGGAATGTTGGGGCTGATGAGCTCGTGGTACGATTATACTTATCCCTCGTCGATCGACCAATAGCCCTAGCTCCTAAAATTGTTGGCTTAGCGATCGATCAGACAATAGTCGACATACATTTAGGCCTCATTTGGTTCATGGGGTAGGAAAATCATAGCAAAAGTACAGAGAACGTGCAACACAAAAACATAGCAGTGCAGAGACGTAGTCCCTCCATTCCAAAATAGATGACCTAGGCGGGCTAGTTTGGCCTAGTGGGTTTCAGTGATATGACATGGTACAGTGTCGTCCAGTCTTCGTGTGTGGTAGCAGTATTGCGGGTACAGTAAGTTTTCTTGAAAAAGCGGAATTGAACGAAGTCATGATGGTTCCTTCGTCCGAACAACTTACAGTGGGAAAGGTTGGGCCTGCGATACGACCGGGGTAGACCAGGATAATTTTGTGCATGGTAGGTGGACCAGGATGGTCGACGTCCCACATGTCGGTGAATGAAAGTATTATTTCCGATATAGAGGACGAGCAACGAGTATTCATTGTTTATTTTTGATGAAAGCTATTGTCTCCACTGTTACGACGGATGAGTGTGAAACACGACAACCCAGTGAACTTGGCATGTGCACCACTCCCTCCTTCCTCATGTAATGCCCAGGTTACAGCTTTTTCTCACTTTCTCTCTATCTATTTCCTCTCAAAAGTTTTTTACCTTTCTTTTTTTAAGACAAAATTGTTTTTATGCCTTTTTTAGAATTATTTTTTAGACCTAGGAGCACGTGTAGAGACGGGCTCTTGCAGAGCCCACTCCTTGACTTTGTCAATGCATCTCTCTCCTCCATATAAGGAGTACTACTTGCTATGCATGCATGCGGTGGGCAGCTGGCGTCTTGAGGGGCCAGTGCGGTGAGAGCGGGCTCCGGAAGCGGTCCGGACTCTAGCATGGCCCACCTCACATTATCACCATATATTTCTTGGACTCCGTGCACGGCGGGCGGGTGATCTCTTCTCCCTCCCCCGTTTCTTCTTCTCAGCCGACACTCGCTGAGCGATTAGATTTCAGCTATCGATAGTTTATTCAATTACGGTCCCACATGTCAGTGAAATTGCAAGACAACGCGTGTCCCCTCTTGTGAGCGGCGTGCAAGCCGGACTGTTGGGGTTGCGACGCGTACGAGTCGTAAGTGTGCCACCTTTTCCTTTAGAACTTGCGAAGCATAACATTTTCGCACGATCGATCGATAGAAATCCATAACAAAATGACGAGGGCGGTGCTTTCCCGCTCGTTAGGCAGGCTAGTTCGAGTGATATGACGTGCTACAGTGCCGTCCACTTGCTCCATTTTTATGTAAGCAAGAGTTTACACTCTTACACGGGAGGAGTGTGAAACACCACAAATCTGATTTTGATCGATGGATAACTGTTCCCTGCCAAATAATGGAGGATTGTTAGCGATTATAGCATGATAGCTAGGGCATCTCTAGCACTGGCCCACAAATTTACACCGCCATCTGTCCGAGGACACTGATGGATGCCATCCGATGCTACCCACATACCTTTCAACAACTATATGAACTAACCGGACAAAATTCTTGCAAACAAAGCAAATTTCAAATTAACCGGATGAAATTCATTACATTCTGAAAACTTTTCCTACAAACTGGATGAAATTCATTACATATTTCGCACAAACCGTACCAAAACATACTGTAAACCTAATCTAAATGATTGCCGGCGCCCGACCACCATGTTCGGCCATGAACCCGAGAAAGCCGGCCATTGCCTTTGCCTCCTCCTCATCCGCCTTGATAACCTCCTTCTCCGGAGCACAAGGTTCTGAAGATTTCCGCCTCCACGTCACCGTCAAGCGGCTAATCGGCCGCTGATGTTTACCCCACCAAGCTTGGCGTCCACTGATGGAGTAGCGGTGGCCTTCCCGGGACCAGAGCGGCGGCGACCTACCGTGTACTACTCTTCCTCGCTGCCGGCTGCGCCCGCGCACGCACGCTGGCTTCGGTCGTGGCGGCGGAGGGCGGCTGGGGGGGTGCCGGTGATCTCCTTTGTATGCTCCTGCGACAGTACGTCGAAGAGAGCTTTGGAGCGCGCCTGGAGCGGAGCTGCCGATGTCCCTCGTCTGCTTCTATGACAGTACGTCCAAGAGAGCTTCAGAGCGCCAGGAGGCCATGGTTGAAGTGGTGCCGACAGAAGGAAGGGACCGGAGGAGAATAAGTGTGGGTCTTTGGGTATGGCTGGGAGCTGGGGCTCAAGTTAATATAGCGGGCGAATGGCAATAACCCGCGGCAGACGGATGGACAACTGGCGCCGGAATAGGTTCGTCGGGCGTGAATGCGGACGCTGCTTCAGTGACATAACTGCAGATGCGTTTGGGTAACTGACATGTGGGCCCAACGGGCATCTGGCCCGCATGTTAGTGACACACCAATTGCACCTGCAGTTAAGTCCGGTGAATGCGGCATTGACATTCTGGAGAGACGGTGACCGTTTCAGGCGGGAAGCGCGCGTTAGCGATGGAAGGGGTTTCGGTGTGCAGTGACACTAAGATCGGTGGCTCACGATAGTACATACTCCGTACCATACTACCATACTACCCTCTCTAGCTTAGGCTATTTTATAGATTGTCGTTGTGATGGACAATATACATGAGCAAGGCGGTCCGAGTATGACCGTTGGTGTTGAGCCAGGTGAATACATGCTCGGCGTTCGCGTAGGCCTCCATCAAACGTCTAAACAGTAATGTCAGACACCGCCGGGGCGCGCAGGTGATGGGCTCGCCGTTTGCGTGGCGCCATGAGCAGGACTTTGATTTAGAGGGCGACGTGCATGCATTAGCATGCTTTGACAGCGTGAGCGTGAGTGTCTGACGCGAAGTATTTCATTTTCATTTGGCTGACGAGGGTGCGTTGCAGCGACGAGTCCGTGGTTTGATTCCCCACATACGCATAATTTTGGTTTTTACAGTATTTCTTTCTCCATTGACAGGTAGGCCCATGTAGATAGATAAAGAACACGAGCTGATGAGGCGCATGCGGACTGTTTGACTGGTCAACCAGACAAATACGGAGCTATACGCTGAGCTAGTGACTGTATAATCACCATATCTCGTATACAATGATCAAAGTGAGCTATCAAGACAAGTTTGATGACCGGCAATGCATTTTACTTGGTAATAAATGACCAGGATTGAAGTGGAATCCAAATTTGCTTTGTCTTCTGTCCTTGAGCTCTTGACAAACCAATGCACTATACGGTTGTCTGGCCACTCCACCCCAGAGCTCTCACCAAGCGTCGTTCATGCCACCGCGCCGCACACTAACCGGTAAGGCAGCGATGGCATCCCGCCGCGCCGAGTTCCTCGCTGCCCACGACCGCACACAAAATGGTAGGGAAGCGATGGCATCCCGCCGTGCCGAGTTCATCGCCGCTCGCGACCTCACAACTATATGGGAGGAATTTGAAGATGCCAAGGCCGAATGGGCGGTAGAGCAAGAGGCGGCCAAAGCCACACAGAGGGAGTGGAAAATTAGAAAGCACTCAAGAAAAGAGAGGCCCGCCGCCGCAAGAAAGAAAAGGATGCACGCACTGCTGTGGAGAGGTCGGCGGAGATCCAAGCACGGTGGGGTGTCACTGATAAAGCCGGGAAGTAGAACGACGATGTCTGGCCAGCATGTGAGAAGTAGTAGTACTAGTAGTTAGTGTGTGTGTCTGTGTCTGAGTACGAGCATGTACGACCACTACTAGTTACTACTATAGTTTTTAGAGCAAATTACCAGTACATTAGCCTAGACTAAATGGAAAAATTCCTATCCTAAGCATCAAATAGCATCTCTTTCTCTATAGGAATTGGGATGCATGTCATCTCACTTCCTATGATTTTCATATTCATATTCTATGAACAAAAGGAGGCCTCTGTTGGAGGAACTACTGCAGCTAGCAGTACTGCTAGTACAGTAGTTTTCTTCAAGAAGCGGAATTCAACGAAGTCATGATGGTTCCTTCGTCCGAGCAACTTCAAAGTGGGAAGTGGGCCTGTGATTTGACGGCTCATTAGTCATTGTTACTGTGGCACGACGACCTAGGTGACTCTCCCTTGGAGTTCTGCTTGCATGGCAAGTGGACTAGGATGGTCGACGTCCCACATGTTGGCGAACAGAAGTATTCTTTCCGATATCGAGGAGCAAGGAAACCGCGTGGTATAGTATCACTGCTGATTGGTTCACAAAAAAAATTGTAATCACTGCCGATTTATAATTATTTTTTATTTCTGATGAATGCTAGCGTTTCAACTCTTACGATGATGGGTGCCAAACACGACACGTGCTGGATGTCCCACACATCAGCAAAAGGAGTGGGACATGAACAGCGTGGTAGAGCCGAGCGTAAAAAAACTGCGTGGTAGAGCGTCTCCACTTTTTCCACTTCTAGGTTGGAGACCACACGTAGTAGTACTTACTGGTATGAACGATACAAAGTGCGACCTGGAGAGAAAGACATGTCTAGTTGGAAGGTCTCGGGGCATACACGTAAACAAATATAAAAGTTAATATGTGCCTCCAACTAATATAGTAGTAGTAGAGTACTTAGGCATGTACTCCATAACATCATCGTGCATTGCACGTACAACATTTAGTGGTAGTACGTAGTAAGAGAGAAATGCCGCCCAAGAGTTCCCTTCTCGACCTACTTTTCGGTGTTTGGTAGAGTGTATGGAGGGTGCATGAGTCCACACTAGTTTAGCACAAATACACTAGAAGCATGCATGAAGAGAGCATGCATGAAGAGAGGTGTTGAGTTGAGCATGCATGAAGAGGGAACAACTATGCTAAGACGAGAATGCAACCAAACACACCGTATATGCCACGCATGTTCATACCATTTGTGCCTTTCTACTTCACTTACTGTGCTACATTACTCAGGTTCGTACGTCCACTCCTTGGTACATGTCCGTCTCGTAGTTCCAGTCCCACGTGTTCTTCATATATATGGAACGATCCTTGCATAATACGTGCACCTTGATGCTAGATGTCTCGCGTGTTGGCAAAAGGATGGACAAAGCTCACGTAAAAAAATAGAGTAGAAGAACATAGATTTCGGACGAACGAGAAGGAGCAAGTTACCTCGTGGTGGAGCATCTGCACTCATAATATTTAATATTATTCAGCGATATAAAATTAACCAATCATCTCCACAGTGGACTGGAAGAGTACGAAACACGGCAGCCCAGTGTAGTTACATCATACTAGTACATCGCTAACCCACGCTATCACCATATTTCTTGGCTTCCGTGCGACACCTATCTCTAGTAATCCAGCAGCCTGTATCGCTTCTCCCTCCTCGTCTCTATCAAAGTGCGGCGGGCTGGCGTTTCTGCCGTCTATTGAGGTCGGTTAACTATCACATGTTAGCGACATGCCAAGAGCATTCTAAAAAAATTCCTTTCACATTCTGTTTTCAATAAGAAAAAATCCTTTCACGTACAAATTTGCATGTATGCTTTGAGCACTTGCATGTCCTATACTACTCCTGTTTGATACTCTAACTTAGCTAGAGCTTAGACTAACTCATGACTAACCCTGAACTAACTATAGCCAAAGAGGTGTTTGGGTGACAGGGTTAGATTGACAATAAATGCACTTCATGGAGAGAGAAAGGTGATTTTTCAGTGGTCCCAATGAGAACTATCTCAAGTTAGCACCTCTTGGGTGGGATAGGTTTTTTTGGTGTGTTCGGTGCAACTTGCTCCAATTTAAACCCTCATGCTTGGATACTTTAGGGCTATTTGAGCCCAAACTAGCTCAAACTAACTCTAACCCATGGATCCAAATAGGGCCTATGGCCAGTATCGACGCGGAGCAGTCGTGTGCACCGGGAAGCGGCGCTCTCTCGACCGTCGCACCACTTCAAAGCCAGCGCCAGTGAGAGGTCACCTCCGTTCTGGCCGGGCATTAATGCGGCACTGACGCTCCAGGGCGACGCTGACCGTTTCACCCGGGAAGCGCGCGCTGGCAAGGGAGTATAGGTTTTGAATCGTTTCAGGTGTAGTACTGGTAGTTTGCAAAATTACTCAATTATTGCACTCAGTTTCCTAAGAAATTGTGGTAAAAAACGTTACTCCACAGCCCGCTTCCCTTCTCCTTCCTCTTCCACCACCCGCGCACGTCCACGGGAAGCGACCGGTCAACCCTTATATAGGAGTGCTAGCACAAAAAGATGCATGCATGACCACTAAAATTTCCATATTAAAGTGCCGCTCCGGCGGGAGTATGGCGTATGTTGTTACCTTCGGCCAGCCCATGGCTACCAGGCGACGGCGACCAGAGAAGAGGCGGCGGGAGGGGAATGAATGCAGCTACTATTTGGGTTTGCCTTCCGGCTTAAATAAATGCACAACATCACGTGTACCTGCGGGTGCACAAATTGTAACATACGTGTCTGCTTAAGTGTGCGTCACGTAACTGGTGTGTGTGTGTGAGAGATTCTGAGAGACAGAGTGCATGTGTGCGACTCTACTCTTAGGACATGTACTCAACCTTTTGCATTGGGATATAAGTATAATGGTATTTACTTTAGCTAGTGATTTACGTGGCCATGTTAACATGGTTGTGTCAAAAAAATGTCACTTCCTGCTCGTGATTTGTGTTATATAATTACAAGGATTCTCGTGCATTGCACGGAACATCAATATGCATTTTTTTACAAAACACCTGTTGTGATTAACCCATCCAGGAGTAATCCCATGTGTAAAAACTAATGATATCTCGAGAATTTTATCGGAAAACTGGTATCTCGAGAATGTCATCGAAAAAATGAAAGATGAGAGATAAGGCGAGGAGGAGTGGAGCATGGTGGTGACTGGTGGTCGGAATGGGCAGAGGCATGGGGATTGACGGCGCCGGCAGGCGGCAACAACCACCATACATGCTAGATTGTTCCAGAGACTTATTCCTTTTTTAATTGCTGAGCAATGAGGTTGCGGGAGATAATGATGTGGAGAGAGGTGCGGGTATCTTTTGTCAAATTATCATAGTTTTCTTTCTATCCATCAGATATAGATCATACGGTCTGTATTACAAGATGGCAGGCACACCATCATCGCCAACTCGTTTTTTTAGAAGGGTATAGATGATAAGTTTTCTAACTACTAAAGTAAAGTGGAATTTGTCCATGTTATGCAAGTAAATAAAGGTGATTGTTACTCATACGGGTAAGGTTGGATGAAGGGTGGTAGGAACAAATGCTCCGCCTAGAGCATGTGTGTGTGCGATGGAGTCTTAGTGTGTGTGTGGGGTGTGTGTGTGTGTGAGAGAGAGAGAGAGAGGAGAGAGAGAGGAGAGAGAGAGAGATGGAGTCTTAGTTTGTGTGTGTGAGAGAGAGAGAGAGAGAGATGGAGTCTTAGTGTGTGTGTGTGGGGGGGGGTGT